>NW_011502265.1:16243-23141 GCF_000495115.2 Populus euphratica
AGAAAAACAAAGGGAAAGAGGGGAAAGAAAAGAAGAAGAAGAAAACTTAGGCTAAGGAGCAAGGGTCCTATTTAGAAAGTTTTTGAAACTTCAGCTCTGGTCTAAGGAGGTCTAAAAACAAAAGGAAAGGTAGGCAAAACCAATAATCAATTCAGATTGGGGTTTCCAAAGTAAGAGGGTTTCCAAAGCTAAGAAGGTATACATATTCAAACCTTGAAAGTGAAGTTCATGAGGCCTCCTAGATCCTTTTTTTTATTCAATACGAAGTCTTGGATGCCTTGAAATACTCTTGATTGTTTTTCTACCATTTTATTGCATGAACCTTAATTTAATAGATGCTGAAGGTGGTAGGGGCACTTTCTATTAATGAAAAGATAACCCCTACTTTTAAGTAGCTGGTATGAGCTTTTGATATGAAAATGGTCAGATTTTAAACTCTCATATCTACAAAATTTGACGTATAAAATTTTCCTTCAATATATAATTTTATATAGTTTTATATTAATAGATATAACTTTTGATATAATAATTTAATCAAGATAAAAAATTTTCAAAGATTTTAAAAACCTTATTTTCTACAAAGTTAAAATTTTATAGCCATCTTAGATAAAAAAAACCTTCAAATTAGAAAACCTTCAAATTAGACCTAGATATTACAATTTAGAATGTATAATATTTTCTTAATTGATTTAGAATTATTTTCCCTGTTTAGTTTAGAACTCTATATCTTAGTATATATAAGCAGCCTAGAAAATTTGTAATATTAATTTTTTTATTAAAAAAATATTAAATAATAAAATTTCAAAATAGAACTTTTGTGTGGTGACTTTTATTATGCAGGAATTTGTGTTAATTTTACTTGTCTTTTCAATAATATAAAATGCTTAGTAGTTTTCTTGTTTCTTTGCATAAAGATGAAAAGGCAGCATGAGAGAAGGCTGAATTCAATCCCACAATCAATGGCAATCCGAGTTTTTAAGATTCTAAAGCAACTACTTTGTGTGATTAAAAGAGGAGCGTTTGTTTGTGGGCCTAAGAGCTTACAGAAACCAGTGGAATAAAGTTCAAAAAACACGAAAAGCAGAAGCATTTTAATATAGTAGTTCCACTTTCAGAAGCTTGTAAGGCAGAGAAACCAAAAGGAAGATAGGAGCAAAAACTAGTGGGATCGAATTGACATGAAAAGACAGGAAGCTGCAACCATGCTGGACCATCCTTTCGAAAGTGATTCTTAATCTTAAACAAAATATACAGACTGACTATTTTGATGAGAAAGTTTTTGTTCTTCCTTTCTTTTTTGTTTATAGGAAAAGTCCAATTCATTTTGACCAAAAGAAAATATAAAAAGTCCTATTTTAGACACTCATGCACAGTTCAAAGAATAAAAAAAAAACACTCGTGCTAATTCTGAGATCATAAAATTGGAGGATGATCAAATTTTCCACAGATCAACATGGTCTGGCATCATATATGTGCAATTTGAAACCTATAACTACACAATAGAGAGAACCAAATATTCTATTGCAAGACAGAGAACAGTCCCATAAAACTTACACCCAAGTTGATGCCTTGGAGGTGCGCTGGTTTATTCCAAGAATAATCACAATTACAGTTACATCATCATGGTATTTTCTCCTCCTACCTGCTGGAATATTCCTCAATTCTTCCATGCTGAAACCTGCAATAGCAATGCTAAATTGTTAAGGAATTTATAATGAATAAATTGGAAAAAAGGACACATGTGGTATCAAGGAATTTACCTGCACAATCAGCAGCTCTCCCTACAAGCTGCTCTAGTAGAAACTTTGCTGGATCACCATTGGGGTTGCTCATGATGTAAGAATGCACAAGCTTTACTGCCTCATCATTACTGAAGAAATCAAACAAACCATCGCTGCCAACGATAACAAAGTGATCTGATTTTGATATCCTATGCACATTCAGCGATGGTTCAGTAGAAATGTATGGAGGGCTTATGAGGTTACGAACTCGAAGAATACCCATCAGTGCATCGTTTAGGTTTTTCTTCATGAAAAAGAAAAGGCAAACATTACAAATAGAGTAAGAATTTCAGGTCCATGTACAATGGTTCTTTTGGAATGTCATTGCTAACTTGATTATGGAGATAAATTGAATGAATATTTTACAAACCTTTTTTAAGTATCCAACTCCCAAGGCTCGAGTGACCTTCAGTTTTCCCTTAACTTTTCCACCTGCAATCACTGCTGGGTCATCGGGATGATCAGACAACACTCTAGTTCTTTCAAGTTCATTATCTACAGTGTGAGAATCAGTGAGCTGGATAGGTTTTATTCGCCCAAAGCCCTTCATATTGCTGCCCTCATCGTATGTTGCCAATACAGCTCTGCTATCACCCAGATTAAGTGTATACAAATCCATCCCGTGAAGAAGGCCGACCAAGACACATGAACCAACAGATACTAAATCAGGGCGATCCTCCATTTCCTGCTCTACCATGTACAAGAAATCATTCTCAGCCTGACTAAGGGCACGCTGAAGGCTATCTAGCATCCCCTGTCTAAATGAATCAGATGAATCATGAACTAGAGCATTATTAATGGACTTTTTTATGCTTGAATTGTTCTTATCAAAAGTTCCTGTCGGTGGTTTCTCTACATGACCATTATTAGCTCCCTTGAAAGCATGTTGAAAGGGACCGTGTGGATAGTTCGAAGTTCCGGTAACATCCTGCTTCAAGTCACAATCTAATAATCTAGTCTGATGTATGATGTTCTCATATAATGTCCCAGCCAGAAAATCAGCTGCATCTCTTCCATTGAAGCCATCATAGATTGCACAAAAGAGCCAGCCATTTTCTTCAGAACAGACAGCTTGAACCCTGTCTTCACCAGCAGCTCCACCTGCCACTTGAACTTCCATTGCATTAAGAAAACCTTCATTTCTAGAAGGAGCACTCATGGATCTAAATGAACAAGAATCATATTCAGGTGGACTTGGGGTGGGTGGACTACAACTTAGGCTTGACATACTGCTTTGAAGAGAAGATGATAATACATCCAACCTTGAAAGAGATGGTGATGAAGGAATCCTACGAAACGAATTAGGGGAATCCCAACTGGGAAGTATTTCTGCCCCTATTACACCATTGCAGATATTTGTGTTGGCCAATGTGGCATTCGCACTTAAGGCAGCACCAGACAAGCGAGAGAAGCTGCTATTCTTAGGGATTTTTCCAGGAAGACTTTCTAATCCACTAGGAACCATGCAAGAGCAACTGTTATGGGCATTGCATTCATAACCAAAACTGATCTTGAATTCTCCTTCAGGATTAACTGTATTTTCTCCTAGCATTATTTTTCAATGAAATAAGGAAAGCACCTGCAATTAATCTCTCAATATAGAACATCAAGATGTAAAATTTTATGAATTAATCAAAATTAAGAGATTAATACGCGCATGCTAATGATATAACACATGATAAATCAAAAATAAGAATCAGCCAACGGATACTAGAGATCCTTAGAACACGTTGGGTTCAAAACATATAATAGGGACGATAGGTCCTTTCAGAAAGCTATGTAAATCTTAAAAGAACACCTTGGGTCCATTTGCTCATCAAGAGATTGTCAGAATCAATCAAGTTTCACCCCCCATGTTAGAATTGTCTCCCAAAGAAGATGATTGCAAGGTAATATTAGGCAACTAGAAAAGGGATCCTAGAGATGCAGATGGAGGGGGGCTTTAGCCTTTACGAACCTAAAAGCACTTAGACATAGCTTATACACATCCAAATTTCAACCCTATTTTATGCAACTGTAAACCCCATTCAATAGCTTTTTCTTAGATTTTAAGCATCTAAGTTCAATAAGCATCAGAAGATTCAATGAAAATATATCATGTCTATCAAGAAACTCTGAATTTGTTCAGTAATCATGATCCATATTTATATTTGGCCATTCCATGGATTTCATATTCCTCTAAAGATTTATTGTCTACATTGAATTAACTTCTGAAGTTGGCTGACAAGAAAGTACTTCAACAAAGAAAAAGCCAGAATCTCCAAATCAAGAAACGGACACCAAATTAAACAAGAAAAGCATTCAAGTATTCAAGAAAACGCCGATGGTATCAAAACAGTAAGCCAAATCCATACAGCAATCAAAATTCAAACGAAAAACAGAACATACAGAGCTAAAAAATGAATTCCCACCTCAGTAGTTTGGCCCAGAACAAGGGACCAGACAGAGAATGTAAGCTTGTTGTGTCTCTTAAGTGAAAAGGTGTGGATAACAGGGCAAGAAGTACTAACAAGAGGCAAGGCAAGATATCTAAGAGAGAAAGATATAGAAGGAAAGATTATATTTTAGGTGGTGGAGAATATACATATATATATATATATATGAAAACAAGAGGAACTTTCTTTTCTTTTGCTTGGTTCACGTTAACCAGTAATCCCATTTTATGAGTTCTTTTTGAACTCTCTTCTCGCTATCTCCTCCGAACTCCAAGCTCCAAACTATATTTTAGTCCCTATGATTTTCAAAATATTCAACTTAGATTCCTACAGTTTACTTTAACTTTTTCCAATTTCGATTCTTTTGTTTGCAAAAAGTTTCAGCCCCAAGTTTTTTCTCTCACTTTTCATGTTTTTCTTTTATCTTTTTCTTCTAGGCCACCATACATATGATACATATGATAATATCCAATAAAGAAAACTTAAAATTTTTAGGAGAAAAAATTACTTTGGCTCTCTCAAAATTTAAATGCAAGTTCACTTTCTCTTCATAGTTTTAAAAATTATATTTTATATCATAATATTTATATAGTTGATAATCCTTTATATATTGAGTCAAAATTTAATAAAAAAATCTTATATATAAAGAATAAAAGTAATTTTTCATTTACAAAAATTAATTTAAAAGGTGTTCCTTGCCTGTAATTAGCTTTATTGAGCCATAAAGTATACATGGAAAAATAAAAAATCTTGAAAACATCAATTCTTGTATTAGAGTTAATCCTGATGATACGTGGATTAGAATGGAGTCTATAGGGATAAAAATTTAATAATATCTTTTTGTGCATTTCCTTCCTTTAAATGAATAATGGTATTGTAGTTAGTGTGTTGTGTTATTGATTATTATTAAATATAGTTTTTTTATTTTGTAACCAATGTATTCGGATTAGTTTATACGTATTTCGACTAAATCTCTAGGCTCTTGTACTCATGCCCGTAGAAATTTCTCACACAAGAATTGGATAAGTCAACAATTTTTTTACACTAGGGGACATGACCCCAAGAAAATATAGCCAGTGAGATTCAAACCCTGAATCTAATCTTAAGCCTAAGACCTTTTGATGCGGATCAGCTTAACACCAAGTATAATCATGCCAACAACCCATTGGAGGTGCCAATTGGGCCAATCACAAGAGCTAGGGCTAAGAAGTTTAAAGAAGTATTGAATGGGTTTGTTCAGAACATATGGAACAAAATGGACCTAGAGGGGCTTGGGACATTTAAGGAGCATGAAAGACAGCCTTTAATTCATTTAGTTCAGGTCCAAGAAGAGCCCAATTCATGTGGAACAAGGGGTTGATGTGTCCGGCCCAATACCAGCCTTGTTAGGCTTGTCTTTTTCTAATACTACAAGGATAAAGAGTCAGCAATTTATTCTCCTAACTAAGTAAGGAAGTTGGCCAAATCTTATTCCTAAAGAGGGGAGGACTATTTAATGCTTTTCCTCACTTAGGAAGGAAAGTAATTAAATCAGCAACAAAGGAGAAATTTTTTTTTCTTATTTGTCCAAGTTAAACAAGGAATTCCAAGCTAATCAAGGACATCAAAGGGGGCAGCAACACAAATTTTCCAAATCAGATTTTTCCAATTTTGTTTAGGACTTCTTAAGGGTGACAAATCTGATTCTAGCTTATTTAGGATGGTATTTTCGGATTTTTAGTATTTTTAGAAATTTTTTCTTAGTTTTTGGGTTATTATTACTTATTTGGGTCAATTGTAAGTGGGCTTCATATAAGTCCACCTAAGGGAGGTCCATTAGGGTTTCTTTAAGTTCAAATTCAGTATAAATAAAGGCATAACCCAAACATGTAAAGGTTACGCAATTTTCAGATTAATAAAACTTCTTTGTTGCACTTATTGTGTGTTGGTGGGATAATCTCCCTTCCTTGGTTCTCTAAAGAACTGAAAACGACTTATTAAAGAACAACTGTCTTCGTGGCGTCATCCTTATACTTCTCGTTCGCGAATCAATATTCGTTGGGTGGGGGTTTTTGTTTTCAATAGTGCTGGTACCTAGGTATAAGTTATCTTTGTGTCACACTCCTATCAAACCTGATTTACTTGGCTTTCCGGGAATTGGCATCTTTGCGTGTGGGTTGCATAACCATGTGATCACGAGGTTCGCATCACCTTTACCATTAGTGACCAAAGTTTAGGAAGTTCCGTCTACATTTGAAGCAAAACGCAGGCGCAACCTGTTTGGTAATGTCAAAACACAATTTACCATGTATGTGGGCCTATGCAGATTTTATTTAAACTGTGGGTTTACTGAAGCAGCTCTTAGCTGCTTTTCGCAAACCTGCGAATGTTCAGTGAAAAATAAAACTCCATTATTCACGTGAAGAGTGAAGTGTGTGGAGTCACTCTCCACTATTCCGATCGAACTAGGTCTGGTCCAAAGCTAAATGCATTGAACCAGGTCCAACCTAGTTAAAAAAAATTATTTTTATTTTTTTAATTGTGTTTTATTCAAAAAATTTGAAGGAGATTGCTTGATGATGTAGTATTTGCAGAATTTGATTGCAATCTCAATTTTGTTCTTGCCTAGTTCGACCCAATTAAAAAAAATAATTTTAATTTTAATTTTTAATTGTGTTTTATTCAAAAAATTAGAAGGAGATC
>NW_011502272.1:0-1686 GCF_000495115.2 Populus euphratica
CCAAGATTTAAAAATGTCATTTTCCAATCCAAATTAGAGCAACAACAAAGAAGTCTGAATTTGTCCTCTAGCACAAGCACTGTTCAGTGTTTGGCCCATATCTGGGGTTCTAGAAGTCTAAATGACTTCAATTTTTTACACAAGAAAGCTGAGAAATTTCCTACAACTTTCATATTTCAAGTGGGTCCAATTTTGACGTTATCAATGATATTTTGGGCAGACAAGAGAAGATAAGGATTGTCATCAAGTCAAGAGTTGGTCACCCACTCATCAATTAGTCATCAAATCAATAGTTTCCAATTTTGGCGGCATTTACCATGCATTTAGGCAACTTAGTTTCTAGATGAAGATCATGCGCTTGCTTTCTCTCTTTTTATTTTTTGTAATGTTTATGCTTTGCTTTCATTAATATCAAGTTTATGCCTTTCATTTCCTTTCATTTACTTAGTTAACTTTTATCTTATTTATGTTCTTATTTTGTTTATTTTTTTTTATTTTTTTTATTATGTATAGTTAAGTTTATTATGTCAAGATGAAAGGGTTACACTAATGGTGTAAGAATAAATGTAGTGTAAACTTAATATGGACTTTAATGTTTGATACTAACATGTTTTGTATTTGTTATCTTGTTCACTCTTTAATACTTGGCTTTTTAAATGACTAATCTAGATTTATGTTGTATAACACTTGGTACAACAAATACTTGGCATTCTCATAGCTTATACTGTATGGTATAGCCGACACCTTAGCTATGAAAGGAACTTGATTTGTTGCTAATATAAGTTATAATCATGAATGCTTAACGAGATTTACAAGTATTAGCATTAATCGAATAAGATAACTAATGTGATCATGTTAACAATTTATAATTTGATTGGAACCTCCTTTATGTGTGGTTTCAATTGAATAATAAGAGTTTATACTATATTTGTTTGACATATCATTAGTGGAACCTCTAACCTTGACATTTGTTATTATCATTGTTTAATCCTTACATTAATATTACATCTCAATGTTCTCATCATCTTCTTCTTCTTCTCCTTCTTTTTCTTTATTATTATTATTATTATTACTATTACTATTACTATTATTATTATTATTGTTATTATTGTTATCATGGTTGTTGTTATTGTTATTATTGTTAATGTTGTTGTATTATTGTCATCTATAATTTATACAATTAACCTCCTTGTGGTTTGACCCCGGGTTTGCCAGGTTATTTATTACTTCAACACTCCTACACTGGGAAAAACACATCAACTTTTTAGTCATTTCATATACCATGAAAGTTCTAAGAAATTATCTTATCTTTCTAAAAAAAAAATTGAGGTCATTTGGACTTTTAGAACTTGAGATATGGGCTAAACATTGAATAGTGTCTGGGCTGCTAGATAGATTTAGACTTCTTCGTTGTTGCTATAATTTGGACTCGAAAATAAATTTTTTAAAACCAGTCCTCACATGAAAGTTATAAGCCTATGTCTTAACTTTCCATCCATATAAAGTATAGCTATATCCAAGATCTATAGCTCCCGATATGACCCAATTACCAGACAATTTTCGAGTTTGGACTACACCAGCATCTCTTTTATAAGTTTGGCCATCTCTTTGTCCTTTCAATTTCAGTACTTAAACTCATCAATCAATCCTTTCATTTATGTGATAGGCCTGCATTTAGATAAATAG
>NW_011502272.1:2039-22945 GCF_000495115.2 Populus euphratica
AAAACAAAATTTTTGTTCTAATGTTTAAGATTAACTTTATTGGGTTGCGATTATTATCTTTTTCTTTTTTTTAATTAATATACATATAACTTATAAACACAATACATCTTTAACCCATGTAACGAGCTTTTAGCTAATAACTCCCAAACTAGGTTGTCTTAGGGCATTAGGTGTTGAGACACCCCTTCGAGCTTAATAACTCGGGTTGCATGAATGGATACATAGATAGTGCAATGTTTGATTCCTTTAAACTTTTCTCCTCAACTGATATAATAAGTGTTGGGTAAAATCTTCGAAGTTAGTTGAGTTTAGAGTATTAGGTGTTAAAACACGCCTTTGGGCTTAATTGTTTAGGTTAATGAGGCTATGAAACCAAACTTATCTACGTTTTTATTATCATAATTTTATTTTGTTTGTTTTGTTTTTTTTTGCAATTTATATACTATTCCTTTCCCTTAATTGTTACCTTTAACAATAGAACATAAATAATGTAATAGTCCAATATGCAACTAACAATTATATGTCAAAATGGATGTGTGAAAATGAAGGTTTAAGAATACTTGTTAAATAAGTATATAAGCAGAATTAAGTGATAACAATATGAGAGTTGGTAAACTTGAATATTTCAAGAAGTATTTTCATAGACCTCATTATCAATATTGCAAATAACCATTGAAAAATATTAACCAAGATACGTCTCAATAGTCAATAAAATTCCTCCTTACTCTGCTATCTTAATAACAAGAGTTTGCAAATAGTTTATGAAAAAGAAAACATAATTTTTTTTAATATCAACTACTACCCTTTCCCCCCAACCAAAATGAGACATTGTTCTCAATGTTCTAAGGTGGAAAGATAGAGTATAGAAGATATCACCTGAAACACCGAATACTAATAAACCTGAAACACACTTAAACAAATATAAGAAATAACATAACAAATAAATATACCATTAAGAAAACCAAAAGACACAAAATTTTACAAACTATGATTCAAATCATAGTTGTGATTGTGGCTCACATCTTCTCTTGGTTTTATATCTATGAATGACTTAAACACCATCTATGGGTCGGGGATAAGTTTCTCATCCTGTTTTTTTAAAATATGACAAACAGGATCTTTTTTAGTTAGATTCCCATGACTAAGTCGATCATGTTCTTTATGAAAATGGAGCTATGAATCATGAATTGCATGATGTACATCTCCATTATGATGCATCTCAAGAGTTAATAGAAGATTATCTAAAGACTCCTTACTCAGACCATCCTTAATGAATTGCATTTTTTCTTCACGGTTTATAGATATCATTCCTAAATAATAACCTTGTGCGCTACAAGTCCATCTAGCACATTCATGACAAACTTTAAGTCGTTTTGCACGACCTTTTTTTACAAAAGTGCTTTTACTTATTCCAGGTATGTATGAAATAAAAGAATTGGAAGACTCTTATGATAATCAGACCTTTGCTTCAATTAGCTTGTGAATCTCTTCAGGAATTCCATGGTTCATTAACAACCTCAATCTTGTACACCTAGCTTGGTAAATTTTTGTAATCATATTTTAAAGCAAAGCGGGAAAATACATGTTTGAAATACCATTAGTGGATCCTCTAACCTTGATATTTGTTGTTATTACTGTTTAATCCTTACATTGATCTTCCATCTCAAAGTCCTCATCAACTACTTCTTCTTCTTCTTCTATTATTATTATTACTACTACTATCACTATTACAATTACAATTACTATTACTATTACTATTACTATTACTATTATTATTATTGTTGTTGATGCAACGATATTATGCGATAGTTTCACCCACATTTAAGAAGTGTTTTGCCTATGCTTTATATATAAAATGCCTTGATATTCTTTATTGTATGTTTTGAAGGCACTTTTGGATGAAAGATGCAAAAAGGAGTAAATTTGAGGTAATTAGCAGATGTGACCTTCAATTAATGTTTTGTGTAGAGTGTGAGCTCTAGAGGACAAAATAAAGTGATTCCAGTGGCATTAAAAAGCTAACATTCATTCCTTTCTAGACATCTAAGGTAAGAAAATAACATAAGGAAGATGATTAGCACTTAAAAGTGCATTTTTTATCAAGGTTTTATGTCATCATTTTGCACTTGAAGTATCAATAACTCCTTAACTAAAGCATGTTTTATAATAATATATCTAATAATATAAGATACCTTTAATTTATGGTAAATGTTCAGGTTAAATGCAAGCCTATCACATAAATAAAAGGATTGATTGATGAATTTAAGAATTGAAATTGGAAGGACAAAGAGATGTCAGTGCAATCCAAACCGGAACACTATTTGGTAATTGGGTCATATCTGGAGCTGTAGATCTCAGATTTAAGTCTACTTTATATGGATGAAAAGGTAAGACATAGGCCTATAACTTTCATATGGAGCCCAAGATCTAAAAATGTCATTTTCAAGTCCAAATTATAGCAACAACAAAGAAGTTCAAATATATCTTCCAGCCCGAGCACTGTTCAGTGTTTGGCCCATATCTAGAGTTCTAGAAGTCCAAATGACCTGAATGTTTTAAAAAAGAAAGCTTAGACAATTTCCTACAACTTTCATGTTTTCAAGTGGCTCCAAGTTTGACGTTATCAATGATGTTTTGGGTAGACAAGAGAAGATAAGGATTGTTACGAAGTCAAGAGTTGGTCACCCACTCATCAATTAGTCATTAAATCAATAGTTCTCAATTTTGGCCCATAAAAGGAGGCATTTGCCATGCATTTAGGCATCTTGGTGTCCATATCAAGATCATGCTCTTGCTTTCTCTCTTTGTATTTTTTGTAATGCTTTGCTTTCATTAATATCAAGTCTATGCCATTCATTTCTTTTCCTTTCCTTTACTTAGTTAACTCTTATCTTATTTATGTTCTTATTTTATTTATTTATTTTTCTTTCTTTCATTATGTTTAGCTAAGTTTATTATGCCAAGGTAAAAAGGTTACATTAATGGTGTAAGAATAAGTATAATGTAAACTCAATATGGACTTTAATGTTTGATACTAACATGTTTTGTATTTGTTATCTTGTTCACTCTTTAATACTTTGCTTGTTAAATGACTAATCTTGATTTATATTGTATAACACTTGGTACAACAAATGCTTGGCAATTTTATAGTTCATACTGTATGGTATAACCAACACTTAAGCTATGAAAGGAACTTGATTTGTTGTTAACATAAGTTATAATCATGAATACTTGACGAGATTTACAAGTATTAGCATTAATCGAATAAGATGACTAATGTAATCATGTTAACAATCTATAATCTGATTGGAACCTCCTTTATGTGTGGTTTCCAATTGAATAATAAGAGTTTATACCATACTTGTTTGACATACCATTAGTGGAACCTCTAACCTTGAAATTTGTTATTATCATTGTTTAATCCTTACATTAATATTTCATCTCAAAGTTCTCATCTTTTTCTTCTTCTTCTACTTCTTTTTCTTTATTATTATTATTATTATTATTACTATTATTATTAGTATTATTATTATTATTATTATTATTATGATTGTTATTGTTATTATTGTTGTCGTTGTTGTATTATTGTTATTATCATGGTTTCCGACTTGTATATCTGGAGTTACAGAAGTCCTATTGAGCAAACTCAATTGTTTTGGATACCTGACTCAAAGGTGTATAAACGCTCGAAGTTTCAGAAACAAACAATATCATATGAGGGAGATATAATTTTTTCAAGAAGACAACTGAATTCTGCTAGTAAACAAGTTTCGTGAAGAAACGAATTAAAATTACATTTTGAAGCATTTAAACTGATGTCCAAGTTTTTATTTCAGCAATTTAGCTCCTCTAAGTCAAAGTTTGAAGATTTCATGCAAGGCTATTTCTCCTTTTTTAGGAAAATAGTTATTGAAGTACTTAAATGTAAACTATCTACTTAAGGGAGGACTATTTTGTAACATAGAGACTAGGGATTCCTAGGATATAAAAAGAATGAGAGAAGAGAAGGGGGGTAGCCACCTAAGAAGAGAAAAACACCCCCTTCCTATAAGAAACTTAAAATTATGCATTATTCATTTTTTTTATTAGTTGTTTAATAAACATGCAAGGTTAAACACTTTTTCTTGGTTGCAAGGACACAAAAACCTTCATATTTCAAGAACTGTGAGATTTATTTTACCTTTTCTTTTTAGTTTATATGATGAATATGTTTGTTCTTCTATAATTATTTTTCCTATGATTGTTTATTTTAATTGTTAGAGTGGACTCTAAGTTATTATTGTAGACAATCTATTGTTAAGTTTGATATCAAAACCAGAGTTGTGGTATATGAACTTATGAAACAATTAAGTTTAATAATTGTAGTAGTTCTATGTTATTAATCTGAGGGAGAACATTCAATCAAATCAAACATAAACTACGGACAATTTTGTTTTCTTGATTAATCAACTTATCTAGTTCTTAAAGCTACCATTTAATTAAATTACTAGTGCGTACACTGTGGTTGTTTGATGGTTAGGGTTAGTTAGTTATTCCGTTAACTAACCAATGTTAAGAAGAGATAAATATTTAGAATATAAATTGATGTTTCATTTCCATGATCAGTTCTGATTTCTATAGGTGGATGTGTGCTTGCAACCAAGGTTTGTTCTTTTAATAATTTTATGATTTTACTTAATTTCTCTTGATAGTTTTCTAATTTCTTTTGCTTTAGCCTAGATAACATCCAAAACCCCCCTAAGTTCTATATCATCTAGCATAAAAATCTACCGTGAACTTTCCTCGTGGAATCGACCCCTTGCTTGCTATATATTATCTTGTGTGTTGTGTTTTAAGTTAGGGTAATTAATTTATGCGACTGTGACATGCGCTGTTGCTAGGGAAGTAATTTTAGTTGATTTTTATGCTATTATTTTTATTTTCTATGATTATTATTTATTTTTCTAAAAAAAGAAAAAAAGAGAAAAATAATTTTTGCTTACTGCGGTACTGTTCAAAACAGATTGTTTTCTGGAATTAGGTATCGACCTTTTGTTTTTTAAAGGAAAACGATGTTCTAAACAAGACTAGTGATAACACTAGCCTTACCCTATCGAGGCCAAATTCCACTTTTTTCTAGGGTTTTTAGGCAGTTTTAGTTTTCTAGCGTAGGATTTTCATATAATTTGCATTGTTTTTTATCTCTTGTGTGGTTGGTTTCTTTTGAGTTTTCTTGATGATTTATGTCAGTAACCCATTCTACTAATCAAAGTCAAGTGCAATTAGATCTCGAAATAGAAAAAACTTTACGCAGGTTATGAAAGGAAGCTTGCTTTAACATGGCTGTTGCAAGACAACAAACATTCAAGGAGCTTATTGCTCCTAACGTGGAAAATCAACCATTGTGCATAAACATCGACAATAATGTAAACTTTGAGCTCAAATCTAGTTTTATACATTTGCTACCAACATTCAATGGTCTTATAGGTGAAGATCCTCATACTCATCTTAAAAAGTTCTATATGGTTTGTGTTGGCATGAAACCAATGGAGTTAATGAAGAACAGGTAAAGTTGAAAGCTTTCCCTTTCTCTTTAAAAAGGGCAGCAAACGCATGGTTTTTCTCTATTCTCCCAGGTTCTATTGGAAGTTGGAATGCCATGAAGAAGATTTTCCTTGAAAAGTATTTTTCAGCATCTCGAGTTGCCAACATAAGGAAAGAAACATGTGGGATTCGACAATCTCATGGAGAGACACTCTCCGAATATTGGGAAAGATTTGAGCAACTCTGCATTCAATGTCCTCATCATCAAATACCCGATCAGCTGCTCACTTAATATTTCTATGAAGGATTGATGCCTACTGACCGTAGTATCATTGATGTTGCAAGTGAAGGGGCATTGGTAGATAAGACACCCGAAGCTGCATGTCAATTGATCTCAAACATGATAGCCAACTCGAAACAGTTTGGCACTCGTGGAGACTTCTCAAACAAACGAGTAAATGAGGTAAGTATTTCTAACCTTGAAAATAAAGTTAATGATCTTACTTCTCTTGTGTGTTCTTTGGCTTGTGGAAATGTACAGCAGATGAAAGTTTGTAGCAAATGTTCCTTATAAGGACATACCTCAGATATATGCCCAATAATGCAAGAAGATTACATTAAACAGGTTCATGTAGTTGACGGAGGATTCAACAGACAATCCTAGCATAAATATGATTCCTTTTCCAACACGTACAATCCTGGATGGAGAGATCATCCAAACTTATGTTATGGGAACCCACTTCAATAAGGCAATCAAGGTCGACAGTTCCATCCCCGTGGATTTCAGCCCCAACAGAATTATCAAGCGAGACAGCCCTCTCCATTCACAAACTCCAATGTTATGGGGTCATCATCCAATGATGATCTTCATGAGATGATGAAAACTTTGGCCTCTAACACTGTAACCTTGCAGCAAAATGTCATGACTTTTCAACAAGAAACAAGGTCAAGTATTCACAACTTGGAGAAGCAAATGGGACAAATAACTTTAAGTGTGGGGAAATTGGAAGCATAAATGAATGGAAAATTGTCTTCCCAAGCATTGAATCCAATAGAGAATGTTAGTGTGATCATGCCGCGAAGTGAGAAAGAATTTGAAGAGAAAAGGTCGAAATAAATTGAGATAGAGGAAGAGAAGAGATAGAAACTAAATTGAGTACAAAGAAGGAACATCCTCCTCCTCCACAAATTGAAATATCGACCAACACTCCAAAGGTAACTTCTCACTCAATAAATTCAAGTTTTAAAACAATTCCACCCTTTCTTGTGAGTTCTTATATGTCAAAGAAAGAAGACAAAGAAAAAGAGATAGAGGTTTTCAAGAAAGTAGAACTAAACATTCCTTTACTTGATGCTATCAAACAAATTCCCAAGTATGCCAAATTCTTAAAGGAGTTATGTACTATCAAGAGAGCTTTCAAATTGAAAGGTCATGAAATGGTAAATATGGGTGAAGTTGTATTTGTTGTTGTTTAGAAGAATATGCCTTTGAAGCAAAAAGACCTAGGTGCGTTTACTATCCCATGTGTCATTGGTAATACTAGTTTTCAAAGGGCCTTGTGCGATTTAGGTGCATCCATTAATGTTATGCCTAAACATGTTTATGATTCTTTTAGTCTTGAGCCTTTGAATAAAACTAGCATTGTAATATAACTTGCGGATCATAGTTTTATTTACCCACTTGGTATGATAAAAGATGTCCTAGTCAAAATTAATAGTTTGGTTATTCCATACAACTTTTATATTCTTGATATGGAACATGATTCTTGTGATTCATCAAACAACACTCTTATATTGTTTGGGAGACCATTCTTAAAAACTGCCAATACAAAAATTGATTATGTTAAGGATACTTTGTCTATAAAGGTAGGAGATGAAAAAATTGAATTTATTTTTCATGATGCAATGACATATCCTTATAGTAATGTTTATTTTATCACATGTTATGACCAAATTGATAAGTGTGTGCTACAAGTTTGTGATTTTGATAGTGAGGATGGATTAAGCATAGTTTTGAGCTATGACTATGATTTTACCAAGATAGAAGAGATGGAGAGGCGTATATATGTTCCTCGAAACGTGCATGACTCAGAAGCTTTGCAAATTGTTCTCTATGATGCATGAGTCATTTACCCCATCATAGATAGTAAATGAGTGGCGCCTATCTTTTTGGTGCCCAAAAAGATTGGAATTACATTGAGAGAAATACAAAATGATGCTTATGAAAATGCAAGGATTTACAAAGAAAAGACTAAAAGTCTCCATGACCGAATGATTACAAGGAAAGAGTTTAATGTTGGCGACAAAGTCTTTCTTTATCATTCGTGTTTGAAACTTTTTCCTGGAAAATTGCGCTTTCGTTGGATTGGACCCTTTGTTGTTTCTAATGTTTTTCCTTATGGTGCAGTTGAAATTACAAGTTTAGAAACCAACAAAGTACTCAAGGTCAATGGGTCACTTGAAACCTTTCTATGAAGGTTGGATGGTAGAACTCACCACTTCTACGGAGTTAGCTGAACCAATCTATGAAGAATGAGCATGCAACATGTCGAGCTAATGACATAGAACAAAAGCGCTTACTAGGAGGCAACCTAGCACAAAAAAAAAAAAGATTTGCTTTCTTTTTCCCTAATCTTTCATTTTTCACATTTTACTTAATTTTTGTCATTCTTCTATATTCATTTTCTTTTATTTCAACATTAATGACAATGTTGTGTTTTAAGTGTGAGGGTATTGGGAATTTTGGTTTTTTTTTTGTTGTTTTTTTTTTAAAAACAAATTTCTATGTTTGATCTTTTGAACTCCTATTAGTTTTTAAGAATGTGAGTATTACATATGAGAATTAATTGAGATAGATGGAGATATGAATCAAGTGAAGGAGTGTGCATGCAAGTTTTAAGGTTTAATTGGTTTAAGGATTAACTTTGAGAATATGCCATGTTGACTTTATAGTGTTATACCAATACAAGCTTTTGAGCCTTCAATATTATATTCTTTGATTGTGCATTTTTTTCAATGATATGTATCTCCAGAACTTGCTTCATGTCTTGTTGAGATTACATTCGCATTATACATATACATAAAGATGATAAAGGCATTAGGAATTTTAACAACTTGAGCCAAAAAGCCAACCTAAAGCATATTATCCTTAATGAGCCCCTTTTGAGCTTATTTATCTTTTCTTTGGTTTATCCATGTATAAGCCTTAACTTTATATATGTTTTGTTTTTTCCCTGGCCAAGGATCAGTAGAGTATATACTTGTGATATTTCATGGAATTATGGTTGGAAATTATGTGAAAAGAAAGAAGAAGTGATGTTTGATGAAAAGATGGGTTCTTAAGATTTTATATTGAAAAAGCTTGAAATCAAAAGAAGTTAAGCACTAGTGATTAAAGATGAAAAATTTATGTGCTTTGATGGAATATCTTGTTTGAAATATCATTTTTTTAAATGCTCTACTTTCTTTGGTTTGAACCTTTTCTTTTGCTCTCTTTTACCTTACCTTAACCTTAGCCCTATTACAACTGGAAAATAAGACGTTTTGATTCATGCATTGTTTGTAATATGTTAGTAATTGAGATGAGATTGAAGAGCAAGCTTATGGTAGAATATATTTATTGATTGAAATTGAGAGATTTAAACACATAAGCCTTAAACACGTGAGTGTTAGAGTGTATATCAATGAGAGGACCTATCACTTTGGCATGGCATAGATTTCATTTAAATCCTGATGATTAATTGAGTTTTGAAATTTGCATGTAAATAAATTCATGAAAATTTATATTCTTTATCCTTCTTAATTATGTTGTTATTTATAATGCATATATTCTTGGATATTGATGGGAGAAAGACAACTGCAAAAATCTTACAAAGTGGATTTTACTGGCCCACCATGTTCAAAGACTCACATGCATTCTGCAAGTCTTGTGAAAATTGTCAAAAGTTGGGATCTATTTCAAAACATCACATGATGCCTTTAAATCCTATTATTGTCATTGAGATCTTTGACTGTTGGGGTATAGATTTCATGGGCCCATTCCCTCCATCATTTGGTTTCTTATACATATTAGTCGCAGTAGACTATGTTTCAAAATGGATAGAGGCAATTCCAAGTCGAAACAATGATCACAAAACAGTGATAAAGTTTTTGAAAGAAAATATTTTGAGTCGATTTGGAGTCCCTCGAGCCATAATAAGTGATGGTGGAACACATTTCTGCAACAAGCCATTTGAGTCTTTAATGAAGAAATATGGAATCACATACAAAGTTGCCACCCCTTATCACCCTCAAACAAGTGGACAAGTAGAGCTTGCTAATAGGGAGATCAAACATATTTTGGAGAAAACAGTGAACCCTAATAGGAAAGACTGGTCTTTAAGACTTAATGATGCACTTTAGGCTTATCGAACTGCTTATAAAACATCATTAGGTATGTCACCTTATAGACTAGTCTATGGAAAACCTTGTCACTTGCTTGTGGAACTTGAACATAAAGCTTATTGGGCTATTAAAGCTTTCAATTCAAATCTGGATGATGCTAGTCAACTGCGAAAATTACAAATAAATGAGCTTGAGGAAATAAGAAATGATGTATATGAAAATTCAAGAATTCATAAAGCAAGAATTAAAGAGTTTCATGACAAGAAAATACAGAGAAGAACCTTCAATGTTGCTCAAAAAGTCTTGCTTTATAATTCTCGACTGCATTTATTTCTTGGAAAATTAAGATCAAGATGGAGCGGTCCTTTTATTGTGAAACATGTGTATCCATATGGGGCCTATGACATCGAGAATCCAAAGAATGACAATGTTTTCAAGGTAAATGGACATCGTCTGAAAGTTTACTTTGACAATTTTTCAGTTGAACATAACTCTATTGAATTGAGTGATCCTGTATATAAAGATTGATTTTATTTTGTTTTATTTTATTTTATTTTTGCTTCTTTTTGAGTGATTTTTGCAAGTTTCTCTCACCCCGGTCAAATGGCGGATAACGGTACTCCGTGACTTAAGTCGGTTCTTTTAGTTTCCCACAATTACTGATATCTGTGTATATATCTGTGCAATTCTTTGAATCTCTCTTCCAATTCTCATTTGAAAATGGACACTAATCTTGAAAAATTGAAAAAGTATTTTCCCGCTCTGCCTCAAAATGCGATTACAAAAATTTACCGTGCTAGATGTGCAAGATTGAGATTGTTAATGAATCATGGAATTCCTGAAGATATTCGCTGGTTGATTGAAGCAAAGATCCGATTATCAGGTGAGTCCTCTAACTTCATTTCACATATGCCTGGAACAGGTAAAAGCACTTTTGCAAAGAAGCGTCGTGCAAAACGACTAGGAGTCTGTCATCGATGTGCTAGATGGACTTGTAATACACAATGTCGTTCTTTAGGAATGGTATCTATAAACCGTGAAGATAAAATACAATTCATTAAGGATGACCTGAGTAAGGAGTCTTTAGATAATCTTCTATTGACTCTTGAGACGCATCCTAGTGGAGATGTGCATCGTGCAATTCATGATTTATGGCCACTATTTCATAAAGAACATGATCGACTTAGTCTTGGGAATCTGACTAAAAAAGACCCTGTTTGCCAGTTTTTAAGAAAACTGGATGGGAAGCCTATCCCCGATCCATAGAGGGCGTTTAAGCTGTTCTTGGACGTAAAACCAAGGGAAGATGTGAGCCACAATCACAACTACTTGTACATACACATGTTTTTTTCAAAAGTAAATAAATAAATAAATAAAAAGAGAGAGAGAGTGTGTGAGACTCTAGCTGGCATACATATAGGTGTTATGATTGCCTTTCTCATTTCTCATCTATAAAACCCTCTCTTCCTTCCTTTCATTTCTACTCAACCCATACATTCAACAATTACAGAAGTGTGTAGAAATGACAAGTTCCTCAAGTCATCAAATAAGAAATATTTGTGTTTTCGGTGGATCTAGTCCTGGGAAAGAAAAGGAGTTTTTAGAATCAGCAAATCATCTTGGTCAGGTGCTAGCTGAGAGAAAGATTCATTTAGTGTATGGGGGAGGTAGTCTTGGGTTAATGGGAGGTGTGTCAATAGCTGTATTTTTAGGAGGTAGTCAAGTTTTGGGGGTCGTCCCTGAAGCTTTGGCACAAAGGGACATCATTGGAAAAACAATTGGAGAGGAACTTCAGGTCTCCACAATGTCGGCTCGAATGAATGCAATGTTTAACCATGCTGATGCCTTCATTGCTTTACCAGGTGGTCTAGGCACATTGGAAGAGATCTTTCATATTTCCTCTTGGGCTCAATTGCATATTCACCATAAACCCATAGGTTTGTTAAATGTTAATGGTTATTATGATAAGTTGTTGTCTTTTCTTGATCATGCTGTGGAACAGGAATTTCTAACATCTTCTGCACGACAAATCATAATCTATGCTACTACTGCTGAACAATTGATTGACCAACTACAATCTTTCATTCCTGTGATTGATCCTTCCATGAGTCGCATAAATTGGTCATCTACGGGAAGCCGTAAAAAGCTTAGATTGGATTTGAGCCTTCATTTGTGAATTTTTGTGTCTTTTGGTTTTATTATTGTGTTTTGTTATTTCTTATTTTTGTTTTAGTGTGTTTCAGGTTTTGTCAGTGTTCGTTATTTCAGGTGATATCTTCTATACTCTATCTTTCTACCTTAGAACATTGAGGACAATGTCTCATTTTGGTTGGGGGGAGAGGGTAGTAGTTGATAAAAAAAAAAAATTTGTTTTTCATTTCATAAAGCATGTGCATAATTGTTGTTACTAGCATGGCAGAGTAAAGGAGCTCTTTTGTTAAAGTGACTCTTGAGACGCATCTTAGTAACCATTCTTAACAAAGTCTATTATAATACTTCCTGAAATATTCAGATTTACAAACTCTCGCATTGTTATTGATTAGTACTTAAAAGTGCATTTTTATCATGGTTTTATATCATCATTTTGCACTTGAAGTATCAATAACTCCTTAACTAAAATATGTTTTATAATAATGTATCTAATAATATAAGATACCTATAATTTATGGTAAATGTCTATTTTTAATGCAGGCCTATCACATAAATGAAAGGATTGATTGATGACTTGAAGAACTTAAATTGCAAGGATAAAGAGATGGCCAAACTTAGAAAAGAGATGTCGGTGCAATCCAAACCGGAACACTGTTCGGTAATTGGGTCATATCTTGAGCTACAGATCTCAGATTTAGCTCCAATTTATATGGATGGAAAGGTAAGACATAGGCCTACAACTTTCATATGGAGCCCAAGATCTAAAAAGGCCATTATCAAGTCCAAATTGTAGCAACAACAAAGAAGCCCGAATCTGTCTTCCAGCCCGAGCACTGTTCGGTATTTTGGCCATATCTGGAGTTCTAGAAGTCCAAATGAGCTGAACTTTTTACACAAGAAAGCTGAGACAATTTCCTATAACTTTCATGTTTGCAACTGGCTCCAATTTTGACGTTATCAATGATGTTTTGGGCAGACAAGAGAAGATAAGGATTGTCACCAAGTCAAAAGTTGGCCACCCACTTATCAATTAGTCATCAAATCAATAGTTCTCAATTTTGGCCTATAAAAGGAGGCATTTGCCATGCATTTAGGCATCTTGGTTTCCAGATCAAGATCATGCTCTTCTTTTCTCTCTTTGTATTTTTTGTAATGTTTATGCTTTACTTTCATTAATATCAAGTTTATGCCTTTCATTTCCTTTCCTTTACTTAGTTAACTTTTATGTTCTTATTTTGTTTATTTGTTTTCCTTTCTTTCATTATGTCTAGCTAAGTTAATTTTGTCAAAGTGAAAAGGTTACACTAATGGTGTGAGAATAAGTATAATGTAAACTTAATATGGACTTTAATGTTTGGTACTAACATGTTTTATATTTGTTATCTTGTTCACTCTTTAATACTTTGCTTGTTAAATAACTAATCTTGATTTATGTTGTATAACACTTGGTACAACAAATGCTTGGCACTTTCATAGCCCATAATGTATGGTATAACCGACACCTGAGCTATGAAAGAAACTTGATTTGTTGTTAACATAAGTTATAATCATGAATGCTTGACGAGATTTACAAGTATTAGCATTAATTGAATAAGATGACTAATGTAATCATGTTAACAATATATAATCTGATTGGAACCTCCTTTGTGTGTGGTTTCCAATTCAATAATAAGAGTTTATACTATACTTGTTTGATATACCATTAGTGGAACCTCTAACCTTGACATTTGTTATTATTATTGTTTAATCCTTACATTAATTTTCCATCTCCAAGTTCTCATCATCTTCTTCTTCTTCTCTTTCTTTATTATTATTATTACTACTACTACTACTACTACTACTACTACTACTACTACTACTACTACTACTACTACTACTACTACTACTACTACTACTACTACTACTACTACTACTACTACTACTACTACTACTACTACTACTACTACTACTACTACTACTACTACTACTACTACTACTACTACTACTACTACTACTACTACTACTACTACTACTACTACTATTTATAATTTGTACAATTAACCTCCCTGTGGTTCGACCCCGGTCTTGCCGGGTTATTTATTACTTCGACACTCCTGCACTTGGGAGAAGACATCAATCTTTTAGTCGTGTCAAGTTTTTGGCGCCGTTGCCGGGGAGGTAAGTTCTTGTATAAATTATAGTATTTATTTTATTCTCTTTTCACTTTTCTTGTATATAACTTTGTTTCTTTTTATTTTGTTTTCTTCCTCCTTCTTTTGCTTTCTTCTTCTTTTTTTTTTATTCTACTGCTACACGTGCATGAGAGTGTGGTCACGTACATCAAGTGGTAGACTTTATAGGATATCCTCATCATTTTCAGAAAATATGGCCGAAGAAGATAATCAATCACTTCATAATGAAAATAATGAGAATAATCGTGCTAGAACACTTAGAGATCACATGAATCCCACAACAACAAGTGCACCATCATGCATAGTTTTTCCTCCCGATGCATCTCATTTTAATTTTAAACCAGGTATTATTCAACTTTTACCTTCTTTTCATGGTTTAGAATTGGAAAATCCATACTTGCATTTAAGGGAATTTGAAGAGGTCTGCAACACATATAATAATTTAAATTGTAGCATGAACACCATCAGATTAAAGCTTTTTCCTTTTTCATTAAAAGATAAAGCTAAAACATGGCTACAAAATTTAAGACCAGGATCCATTCGTGCTTGGGATGAAATGCAACAACAGTTTTTAAAGAAGTTTTTCCCATCTCATAAAACTAACTCTTTCAAGAGACAAATCACGACTTTCACTCAAAAACCAGGAGAAACATTTTACCAATGTTGGGATAGGTATCGAGACTTGCTTAGTACTTGCCCTCATCATGGTTTTGAAACATGGAGATTGGTTTCACATTTCTATGAAGGGTTAACACCTAAAGATAGGCAAATGGTTGAATTGATGTGTAATGGAACTTTTGAGGATAAAGACCCTGATGAAGCAATGGAGTACTTAGACTTGTTAGCTGAAAATGCTCAAAATTGGGACACTAGGGGTACTTATGAGGCACCGAGTAAAACTCAACCTCACACATCTAGTGGAGGCATGTACAACCTTAGGGAAGATCATGACCTTCAAGCCAAGTTTGCATCTTTAGCTAGAAAAGTCGAGGCACTAGAATTGAAAAAGAGTGGTCAATTAAAATCTATTGAAAACATTGTGTGTCAAATCTGTGAAACAAATGAACACTCAACTAGTAACTGTCCAACCTTGCCTTCTTTTAAGGAATGTCTCCATGAACAAGCCCATGCTTTAAACAGTTTCCAAAGGCCCAACCACAACCCATACTCATTTCCAAAGGGCTAACCACAACCCATACTCCCAAACATACAACCCTGGTTGGAGAAATCACCCAAATTTCAGTTGGAAGAGTGAGAACAACAATGCACAAACTTCACAACCACCGTTTCAAGCACACCACAATTTCCAAAATTCTCATGGATATGCACCTCCTTATGCTCCACCTCTTAGAAGAAATCTTGAGGAAACATTGCATGCATTCATTGAAAAGCAAGAGACAATTAATACTCAACTTGCTCAAAGTATAACAGATTTTAAAGATACTCTTGCAAAATTCACATCTGCTCTCAGTTTTCAAGAGAAAGGTAAGTTTCCATCTCAACCACAACAAAATCTCAAGAGGCAATACAATACAAATGCAAGTAGTTTTGGAAGTCAACACATGGATCAAGTCAAATCAGTCACTACTCTACGCAGTGGTAAGGTTATTGAAAAACCCACTCTTAAACCTTGTGAGAAAGATGATGAGTCAATCTCTAAGGGTAAGGAAGGGGTTGAATCTGAACATTGCAAAGAAAAGATTGATTCCCCGCCAGCACTTCCATTTCCTCATGCCATGACCGATCAGGAAGAAATCAATGATGAAAAAAGCACCGAAAATGTTGATGCAGATCTTTTATCAAAAGTGACAACAGATTCGACACCCGACATCACACCAATCAATTATTACTTTCCTGATGAATCTTTACTTTCTCTTAGTTCAATGCCTTGGTTTGCTAAAAATATCTATTTTCTTACTTCAGGATTTTTGCCAACTCACTGGAGTACTGAACACAAAAGAAAATTTTTGAGCGACGTGCAAAATTTTTATTGGGATGACCCCTACTTATTCAATGATTGTCCTGATCAAATATTTCAAAAATACGTTCTCGACAATGAGGTAAGTAATTTCATTAAATTTTATCATTCTAAGGCACGCGGGGATCATTTCTCGTCAAAAAAGAGGATTGTAGAAATCTTACAAAGCGGATTTTATTGGCCCACCATATTCAAGGAATCACATGCATTCCGGAAAACTTGTGAAAATTGTCAAAAGGTGGGATTTATTTCAAAACACAGAGAGTCTTTAGATAATCTTCTATTGACTCTTAAGTCTCATCATAGTCGAGATAAGCATCGTGCAATTCATGAATTATGAACCATTTTCATAAAGAACATGCTTGGCATAGTCTTGGGAATCTGACTAAAAAAAGACCCTGTTTGCCAGTTTTTAAGAAAACTAGATGGGAAGCCTATCCCCGACCCATAGAGGGCGTTTAAGCCGTTCTTGGACGTAAAACCAAGGGAAGATGTGAGCCACAATCACAACTACGATTTGAATTTTTATTTGTAAAAACTTGTGTCTTTTGATTTTATTAATAACATAATATTTGTGTTTTGTTGTTTCTTATATTTGTTTAAGTGTGTTTCAGGTTTGTTAATGTTCATTATTTCAGGTGATATCTTTTATACTCTATCTTTCTACCTTTAAACATTGAGGACAATGTCTCGTTTTAGTTGGGGGGAGAGAGTAGTTGATAAAAAAAAAAAAAAATTTGTTTTTCATTTCATAAAGCATGTGCATAATTGTTGTTACTAGGATGGCAGAGTAAAGGAGCTCTTTTGTTAAAGTGACTCTTGAGACGCATCTTAGTAACCATTCTTAACAAGGTCTATTATAATGCTTCCTGAAATATTCAGATTTACAAACTCTCGCATTGTTGTCACTTAATTCTGCTCATATACTTATTTAACATGTATACATAAACCTTAATTAGCACAATCGCGCTTTATCATATGATTGTGGGTTGCATATTGGATTATTACATTATTTATGTTCTTTTGTTAAAGGTAACAACTAAGGAAAAGGGATTGTATATAATTAAGAAAAAAACATAAAAAAAAAGAAAAAAAAAAGAAAAAAAGAAAAAAAAATGATGATAATAAAAATGTAGATAAGTTTGATTTCGTAGCCTCCCTAACCTAAGCAATTAAGCCCGAAGGGGTGTTTTAACACCTAATACCCTAAAGTCAACTGACTTGGGAGCGATTGGCCCAACGCTTGTTACATGGGTTGAGGAGAAAAGCTTAAGGGAATCAAACATTGCACTATCTACATATCAGTATCTGCGACCCGAGTTACTAAGCTTGTAGGGGTGTCTTAACACCTAATGCCCTAAGACCAACTGGTTTGGGAGTCATTAGCTGAAAGCTCGTTACATGGGTTAAAGATGCATGATGTTTTTAAAGTATATGTATATAGAGTTAAAAAAAAAAGAAGAAAAAAAAAAGACAAAATTAATAATCCCAACCCAAGGAAGTTAACCTTAAACATTAGAACAAAAATTTTGTTTTCTTCCAAGAAAAGCCGCATAATTATGTGTTGATACATTGAGCACAAAAAAAAGGTTTATTAATATCTTGTTAAGTGGTATTGAGCAGATATATAAATTTAATGAGAGTTTGTTTATCTGGATAGATTAATGGAAGTTAAATGATGAATACCTTGCTTTGTGGAATTTGCAAATTGTTTTTCTATTTTACGCTTTGATTACTAGGGACTAGTAATAAGCTGGTTGGGGGGTGTGATTAGTACTTAAAAGTGCATTTTTATCATAGTTTTATATCATCATTTTGCACTTGAAGTATCAATAACTCCTTAACTAAAATATGTTTTATAATAATGTATCTAATAATATAAGATACCTATAATTTGTGGTAAATGTCTATTTTTAATGCAGGCCTATCACATAAATGAAAGGATTGATTGATGACTTGAAGAACTTAAATTGCAAGGATAAAGAGATGGCCAAACTTAGAAAAGAGATGTCGGTGCAATCCAAACCGGAACACTGTTCGGTAATTGGGTCATATCTGGAGCTACAGATCTCAGATTTAGGTCCAATTTATATGGATGGAAAGGTAAGACATAGGCCTACAACTTTCATATGGAGCCCAAGATCTAAAAAGGCCATTATCAAGTCCAAATAGTAGCAACAACAAAGAAGCCCAAATCTGTCTTCCAGCCCGAGCACTGTTCGGTATTTTGGCCATATCTGGAGTTCTAGAAGTCCAAATGAGCTGAAATTTTTACACAAGAAAGCTGACACAATTGCCTACAACTTTCATGTTTACAACTGGCTCCAATTTTGACGTTATCAATGACGTTTTGGGCAGACAAGAGAAGATAAGGATTGTCACCAAGTCAAAAGTTGGTCACCCACTTATCAATTAGTCATCAAATCAATAGTTCCCATTTTTGGCCTATAAAAGGAGGCATTTGCCATGCATTTAGGCATCTTGGTGTTCAGATCAAGATCATGCTCTTCCTTTCTCTCTTTGTATTTTTTATGCTTTGTTTTCATTAATATTAAGTTTATGCCTTTCATTTCCTTTCCTTTACTTAGTTAACTTTTATGTTCTTATTTTGTTTATCTATTTTGCTTTCTTTCATTATGTCTAGCTAAGTTAATTATGTCAAGGTGAAAAGGTTACACTAATGGTGTAAGAATAAGTATAATGTAAACTTAATATGGACTTTAATGTTTGATACTAACATGTTTTATATTTGCTATCTTGTTCACTCTTTAATACTTTGCTTGTTAAATGACTAATCTTGATTTATGTTGTATAACACTTGGTACAACAAATGCTTGGCACTTTCATAGCCCATAATGTATGGTATAACCGACACCTGAGCTATGAAAGGAACTTGATTTGTTGTTAACATAAGTTATAATCATGAATGCTTGACGAGATTTACAAGTATTAGCATTAATTGAATAAGATGACTAATGTAATCATGTTAACAATATATAATCTGATTGGAACCTCCTTTGTGTGTGGTTTCCAATTCAATAATAAGAGTTTATACTATACTTGTTTGATATACCATTAGTGGAACCTCTAACCTTGACATTTGTTATTATCATTGTTTAATCGTTACATTAATATTCCATCTCAAAGTTCTCATCATCTTCTTCTTCTTCTCTTTCTTTATTATTATTATTATTACTACTACTACTACTACTACTACTACTACTACTACTACTACTACTACTACTACTACTACTACTACTACTACTACTACTACTACTACTACTACTACTACTACTACTACTACTACTACTACTACTACTACTACTACTACTACTACTACTACTACTACTACTACTACTACTACTACTACTACTACACTGCAAGATTTTGGCAATGGTTTTCTTGGAAGAGAAATGCCCACCACAGGCTAATGCATGACAAAAATTAATGACCCTTGGAATTTCATGATCAGGGATGCACCGCCTAATAATTTGGTCAGGACAATATTTAAATAGGTAGGGGTCATCCCAAAAAAAGGTGCGCACATTGCGCAAGAATTTTTGTTTGTCAAGTTTAGACCAATGAGAAGGAATCTGACTTGTGGCTAGGTAATTTGCTATGTCAGCATACCATGGAGAACCAATGTAAGAGACAGTACCTGCACAAAATAAATTTTCATCAGCAAAGAGTTCATTTATTGGAGATTCATCAATTATGGTCTTATCACTTGAAAGACAAGATAAATGATTAGCCACTACATTCTCTACTCCCTTTTTATCTTGAATTTCAAGGTTAAACTCTTGGAGTAGGAGGATTCATCGAATCAAACGTGGTTTGGCATCTTGTTTTGTGAGCAAGTATTTCAATGCTGCATGATCAGTGAAAACAATAACAAGAGATCCAACCAAATAAGACCTAAACTTATCTAATGCAAAGATCACAACTAAGAGTTCTTTTTCAATTGTAGTGTAATTCAATTAAGCATCATTTAAAGTCTTGCTAGCATAATAAATTAAATGAGGCTTCTTATCTTTTCTTTACCCTAAAATAGCCCCTACCGCAAAATCACTAGGTTCACACGTCAGTTCAAATGGTAAAGACCAATCAAGAGCTTGCATGATTGGTGTAGTTGTCAACAACCCTTTAAGATTTTCAAATGCTTCTTGACATTTTGATGTCCAATCAAATTGGACATCTTGTGACAACAAGTTACACAATGGTTTGGCAATGGTACTAAAAGAATGAATGAATCTTCGATAAAAACCAGCATGTCCTAAAAAGGATCTCACATCTTTCACAATCCTAGGGGTAGGTAATTTTTGAATGATTTCCACTTTTGACTTATCTACCTCTATTCCTTTTGAAGAGACAATGTGACCTAAGATAATGCCATGTGTCACCATAAAATGACACTTCTCCTAATTGAGTATAAGATTGCTTTCTTCACATCTTTTAAGAACTTTTTCTAAATGCATTAGACTCAACTCATAAGAATCCCCATAAACTGAAAAATTATCCATGAAAACTTCCAAAAAATTTTCCACCATGTTACTAAAGATACTCATCATACACCTTTGAAAAGTGGCTGGTGCATTACACAAGCCAAAGGGCATTCTTCTATAAGCACAAGTACCAAAAGGACAAGTGAAAGTGGTTTTTTCTTAGTCTTCTAAGGAAATCTCAATTTAGTTGTAACCCGA
>NW_011502267.1:0-2375 GCF_000495115.2 Populus euphratica
AACAATTCAGCTCATTTGGACTTCTAGAACTCCAGATATGGCCAGAATACCGAACAGTGCTCGGGCTGGAAGACAGATTCGGGCTTCTTTGTTGTTGCTACAATTTGGACTTTATAATGGCCTTTTTAGATCTTGGGCTCCATATGAAAGTTGGAGGCCTATGTCTTACCTTTCCATCCATATAAATTGGACCTAAATCTGAGATATATAGCTCTAGATATGACCCAATTACCGAACAGTGTTCCGGTTTGGATTGCACCGACATCTCTTTTCTAAGTTTGGCCATCTCTTTATCCTTGCAATTTAAGTTCTTCAAGTCATCAATCAAACCTTTCATTTATGTGATAGGCCTGCATTAAAAATAGACATTTACCACAAATTAAAGGTATCTTATATTATTTGATATATTATTATAAAACATGCTTTGGTTAAGGAGTTATTGATACTTCAAGTGCAAAATGATGATATAAAACCATGATAAAAATGCACTTTTAAGTACTAATCAAGGACGACAACAAATAAAAAATATATATGCAATGCTTTAAGGTTAGATGACATATATACATCCTTACCTGCTTTGATGTTCAATCGTCATAGGGTGCCTTTGCTTGCTATTCAAAAGCCTTTTTTGTTCTTTCATGTACTGGCTCGTTCATATGCTAGTCATCCACTCCACTATAAATGCAGCGCTTATCACAGACTATCTTTGATAATTATTAGTTTCATTATTTATCAAGTTTGACAATGCCCCCAAGTATGGTGTTGCTTAATTTGTCTTGAAAGAGCTCAACAAATCATTTCATCTCATGGATTCTTTCGAGAATCGTTCTTTAATTAGTTGTGTACATCCTACTAGTACTCATCAAGAGGATTTTTTGGTGTCGTCCTTGATTAGTACTTAAAAGTGCATTTTTATCAAGGTTTTATACCATCATTTTGCACTCGAAGTATCAATAACTCCTTAACTAAAACATGTTTTATAATAACGTATCTAATGATATAAGATACCTTCAATTTGTGGTAGATGTTCATTTTAAATACAGGCTTATCACATAAATAAAAGGATTGATTGATGAATTTAAGAACTGAAATTGAAAGGATAAAGAGATGGCCAAACTTAGAAAAGAGATATCGGTGCAATCCAAACCGAAACACTATTCGGTAATTAGGTCATATTTGGAGTTGTATATCTCAGATTTAGGTCTACTTTATATGGATAGAAAGGTAAGACATAGTCCTACAAATTTCATATGGCGCATAAGATCTAAAAAGGCCATTTTTAAGTTCAAATTATAGCAACAACAAAGAAGTCTGAATCTATCTTCCAGCCCGAGCACTGTTCCGTGTTTGACCCATATCTAGAGTTCTAGAAGTCAAAATGATCTGAATTTTTTACACAAGAAAGCTGAGATAATTTTCTACAACTTTCATGTTTCAAGTGGCTTTAATTTTGACATTATCAATGACGTTTTGGGCAGACAAGAGAAGATAAGGATTGTCACCAAGTCAAGAGTTGGTCACCCATTCATCAATTAGTCATCAAATCAATAGTTCTCAATTTTGGCCTATAAAAGTAGGCATTTACCATGCATTTAGGCATCTTGGTTTCCAGATCAAGATCATGCTTTAACTTTCTCTCTTTGTATTTTTTGTAATATTTATGCTTTGCTTTCATTAATATCAAGTTTATGCCTTTCATTTCCTTTCATTTACATATTTAACTTTTATCTTATTTATGTTCTTATTTTATTTATTTATTTTTCTTTCTTTCATTATGTCTAGCTAAGTTTATTATGTCAAGGTGAAAAGGTTACACTAATGGTGTAAGAATAAGTATAGTGTAAACTCAATATGGACTTTAATGTTTGATACTAACATGTTTTGTATTTGTTATCTTGTTCACTCTTTAATACTTTGCTTGTTAAATGACTAATCTTGATTTATGTTATATAACACTTGGTACAACAAATGCTTGGCACTTTCATAGTTCATATTGTATGGTATAACCAACACCTAAGCTATGAAAGGAACTTGATTTGTTGTTAACATAAATTATAATCATGAATGCTTGACGAGATTTACAAGTATTAGCATTAATCGAATAAGATGACTAATGTAATTATGTTAACAATCTATAATCAGATTAGAACTTCCTTTGTGTGTGGTTTTCAATTGAGTAATAAGAGTTTATATTATACTTGTTTGACATACCATTAGTGGAACCTCTAACCTTGACATTTGTTATTATCATTGTTTAATCGTTACATTAATATTCCATATCAAAGTTCTCATCTTCTTCTTCTTCTCCTTCTTTTTCTTTACTACTACTACTACTACTACTCCTAGTACTACTATTATTATTACTACTACTACTA
>NW_011502267.1:2385-5531 GCF_000495115.2 Populus euphratica
TGTTGTTGTTGTTATTTATAATTTGTACAAATAACCTCCCTGTGGTTCGACCCCGGTCTTGCCGGGTTATTTATTACTTCGACACTCCTACACTTGGGAGAAGACATCAATCTTCTAGTCGTGTCAAGTTTTTGGCACCCTTGCCGGGAAGGTAAGTTCTTGTACAAATTATAACATTTATTTTATTTTCACTTTTCACTTTTCTTCTATATAACTTTGTTTTTTGTCTATTCTTTCTTCTTCTTTTGTTTTCTTCTTCCTTTTATTGTATTCCTACACGTGCATGAGAGCATGGTCACGTACATTAAGTGGTAGACTTTGTAGGGTATCCTCATCATTTTTAGAAATATGGCCGAAGAAGATAATCAATCACTTCATAATGAGAACAATAAGAATAACCGTGCTAGAACACTTAGACACCACATGAATCTCATAAGAACAAGTGCACCATCATGCATAGTTTTTCCTCCTAATGCATCTTGTTTTAGTTTTAAACCAGACATTATTCAACTTTTACCTTCTTTTCATGGCTTAGAATTGAAAAATCCATACTTGCATTTAAAGGAATTTGAAGAGGTTTGCAACACATATAATGATTCAAATTATAGCATGAATACCATCAGATTAAAGCTTTTTCCTTTTTCATTAAAAGATAAAGCTAAAACATGGCTACAAAATTTGAGATCAGGATCCATTCGTGCTTGGGATGAAATGCAACAACAATTTTTAAAGAAGTTTTTCCCATCTCACAGAACAAACTCTTTCAAAAGAGAAATCACCACTTTCACTCAAAAACCAGGAGAAACATTTTACCAATGTTGGGATAGGTATCAAGACTTGCTTAATACTTGCCCTCATCATGGTTTTGAAACATGGAGATTGGTTTCATATTTTTATGAAGGGTTAACACCTAGAGATAGGCAAATGGTTGAATTGATGTGTAATGGAACTTTTGAAGATAAAGACCCTGATGAAGCAATGGAGTGCTTAGACTTGTTAGCTGAAAATGCTCAAAATTGGGATACCGCGGGTACTTATGAGGCACTGAGTAAAACTCAACCTCATACATCTAGTGGAGGTATGTATCACCTTAGGGAAGATCATGACTTTCAAGCCAAGTTTGCATCTTTAGCTAGAAAAGTCGAGGCACAAGAATTGAAAAAGAGTGGTCAATTAAAATCTATTGAAAACATTGTGTGTCAAATATGTGAAACAAATGAACACTCAACCACTAACTATCCAACCTTGCCTTCTTTTAAGGAATGTCTCCATGAACAAGCCCATGTTTTAAACAGTTTTCAAAGGGCCAACCACAACCCATACTCCCAAACATATAACCTTGGGTGGAGAAATCACCCAAATTTCAGTTGGAAGAGTGATAATAACAATGTACAAACTTCACAACCACCATTTTAAGCACACTATAATTTCCAAAATTCTCATGGATATGCACCTCCTTATGCTTCACCTCCTAGAAGAAATCTTGAGGAAACATTGCATGCATTCATTGAAAAGCAAGAGACAATTAATACTCAACTTGCTCAAAACATGACAGATTTTAAAGATACTCTTGCAAAATTGACATTTGCTCTCAGTTTTCAAGAGAAAGGTAAGTTTCCCCCTCAACCACAACAAAATCCCAAGGAGCAATACATGGATCAAGTCAAATCAGTCACTACTCTTCGCAGTGGTAAGGTTATTGAAAAGCCCACTCTTGAACCTTGTGAGAAAGATGATGAGTCAATCTCTGAGGGTAAGGAAGGGGTTGAATCTGAAAATTGCAAAGAAACGACTGATCCCCCGCCAGCACTTCCATTTCCTCATACCATGACCAAACAAAGGAAAGTCAATCATAACTTTGAAATCTTTGAAACTTTCAAACAAGTAAATATCAATATACCTTTGTAGGATACTATTAAACAGGTTCCTTCCTATGCTAAATTTTTGAAAGATTTATCCACGCTGAAGAGGAAACTGAATGTGAAAAAGAAAGCCTTTTTAGTCGAACAAGTAAGTGTCATTCTTCAGAACAATAATGCTTTGAAATATAAAGACGCTGGTTGTCCTACAATTTCTTGCTTTATTGGAGAACATAAAATTGAAAGAGCCTTACTTGATCTTGGAGCTAATGTGAACTTACTTCCATATTCAGTTTTTCAGAGTCTTAATCTAGGTGAGTTAAAACCAACTTCTATAACTCTTTTACTTGCCGATAGATCTGTAAAAGTGCCTAGAGGAATAATTGAAGATATGTTAGTACAAGTTGATAAATTCATTTATCCTGTGGAATTTATTGTCTTGGACACAACCTGTTGAAGCATGTAATTCATTTCCTGTTATTTTAGGACATCCGTTTCTTGCAACTTCTAACGCATTGATTAATTGTAGGAATGGACTGATGAAGCTATCATTTGGAAACATGACATTGGAGATGAATATTTTCAACATTTATAAGCAACCTGGAGATGATAATGATTTACAAGAAGTAGATTATACTGACGAATTAGTTTATGATCAACTTGAATCTACTTTAAGTTAAAATGAATTGGATGAATCTAAAAATTTACAAATGATTTATTTTAAGAAAAAAATCATGGATGAAAAATGCACCGAAAATGTTGCGGATCTTTTGTCAAAAGTGACAACAAATTCGATATTTGACATCACACCAATCGATGATTACTTTCCTAACGAATCCTTACTTTCTCTTAGTCCAATGCCTTAGTATGATAAAAATATCAATTTTCTTACTTTAGGAGATTTGCTAGCTGATTGGAGTACCTAAGATAAAGAAAAGTTTTTGAACGAAGTGAAGAACTTTTATTGTGATGACCCTAACTTATTCAAATATTGTCTTCATCAAATATTTCAAAGATTCATTCCCGACAATAAGGTAAGTAGTGTCATTAAATTTTATCATTCTAAAGCATATGGTACTTATTTCTTGTCAAAAAAGACAGCTACAAAAATCTTTCAAAATGGATTTTATTGGCCCACCATGTTCAAGGACACGCATGCATTCTACAAAACTTGTGAAAATTGTCAAAAAGTTGATATTGGTCAAAAAAAATTGTTTTATAATTCTCAACTCTATTCACTCCCTAGAGAGTTAAGATCAAGATGGAACAATCCTTATGGGGCCTATG
>NW_011502267.1:11894-23128 GCF_000495115.2 Populus euphratica
TTTCCCACAATAACTAATATCTGTGTATATATTTGCGCAATTCTTTGAATCTTTGTTCTAAATCTCATTTGATAATGGACTCTAATCTTGAAAAATTGAAAAAAAAATTTCCCGCTCTGCCTCAGAATGCAATTACAAAAATTTACTATGCTAGATGTGCAAGATTAAGGTTGTCAATGAATGATGGAATTCCTGAAGATATTCGCTGGTTGATTGAAGTAAAGGTCCGATTATCAAGTGAGTCCTCTAATTCCTTCATTTCACACATGTCTGGAATAGGTAAAAGCACTTTTGCAAAGAAACGTCGTGCAAAACGATTGAAAGTCTGTCATCGATGTGCTAGATGGACTTGAAATGCATAATGTCATTCTTAAGGAATGATATCCATAAAACATGAAGATAAAATACAATTTATTAAGGATGGCCTGAGTAAGGGGTCTTTAGATAATCTTCTATTGACTCTTGAGATACATCCTAGTGGAGATGTGTATCGTGTAATTCATGATTTATGGCCCCATTTCCATAAAAAAACATGAACTTAGTCTTAGGAATCTAACTAAAAAAGACCATGTTTGCTAGTTTTTAAGAAAACTAGATGAGAAGCCCATCCCTGAACCATAGAGGGCGTTTAAGCCATTCTTGGATGTAAAACCAAGGGAAGATGTGAGCCACAATCACAACTACGATTTAAGTCTTAGTTTGTAAAAACTTGTGTCTTTTGGTTTTATTAATAGCATAATATTTATGTTTTGTGGTTATTGTATTTATTTAAGTGTGTTTCAGGTTTGTCAGTATTTAGTATTTCAGATAATGTCTTCTATATTCTATCTTTCTACCTTAGAACATTAAGGACAATGTCTCATTTTGGTTGGGGTGAAAAGGTAGTAGTTGATATTAAAAACAAAAAAAACAAAAGCTAATTATATTTTCTTTTTCGTAAACCATTTGCAAACTGTTGTTTTTAAAATGGAAGAGTAAAAGAGCTTTTTTGTTAAAGTGACTCTTAAGACGCACCTTAATATTTATTCTTAATAAGGTCTTTCATAATACTTCTTGAAATATTCAGGTTTACAAACTCGCGCATTGTTATCATTTAATTTTGCCCATATACTCATTTAACATGTATTCTTAAACCTTAATTTTCACACACACAGTTTAACAATGTTCTGGTTTGGACTGCACCAGCATCTCTTTTCTAAGTTTGACCATCTCTTTGTCATTTCAATTTCAGTTTTTAAACTCATCAATGAATCCTTTTATTTATGTGGTAAGCCTGTATTTAAAATGAACATTTACCACAAGTTAAAGGTATCTTATATTATTATATATGTTATTATAAAACATGTTTTAGTTAAGGAGTTATTGATACTTAACGTGCAAAATGAAAACCTTGATAAAAAAGCACTTTTAAGAACTAATCACTGGTGTAGTCTAAACCAGAACATTGTTCGGTAATTGAGTCATATTTAGAGCTATAGATCTCGAATTTAGGTCTACTTTATATGGATGGAAAGGTAAGGCATAGGCGTACAACTTTTATGGAGCCAATTTATAATTATGTAATCATGTTAACAATTTATAATCTAATTAGAACCTCCTTTGTGTGTGGTTTCTAATTGAATGATAAGAGTTTATACTATACTTGTTTGACACATGACACGACTAAAAGATTGATGTCTTCTCCCAAGTGCAAGAGTGTCGAAGTAATAAATAACCTGGCAAGACCGAGGTTGAACCACAAAGAGGTTAATTGTATAAATTATAAACGACAATAGTAACAACAACAACAACAACAATAACAACAACAACAATAATAATAGTAATAACAGCAATAATAATAATAATAGTAGTAGTAGTAGTAGTAGTAGCAGTAGTAGTAGTAGTAATACTAATAATAATAATAATAATAATAATAAAGAAAAAGAAGAAGAAGAAGAAGAAGATGAGAACTTTGAGATGGAATATTAACGTAACGATTAAACAATGATAATAACAAATGTCAAGGTTAGAGGTTCCACTAATGGTATGTCAAACAAGTATAGTATAAACTCTTATTAGTCAATTGGAAACCACACACAAAAGAGGTTCCAATCAAATTATAGATTGTTAACATGATTACATTAGTCATCTTATTCGATTAATGCTAGTACTTGTAAATCTCGTCAAGCATTCATGATTATAACTTATGTTAACAACAAATCAAGTTCCTTTCATAGCTCAGGTGTCGGTTATACCATACATTATGGGCTATGAAAGTGCCAAGCATTTGTTGTACCAAGTGTTATACAACATAAATCAAGATTAATCATTTAACAAGCAAAGTATTAAAGAGTGAACAAGATAACAAATACAAAACATGTTAGTATCAAACATTAAAGTCCATATTAAGTTTACATTATACTTATTCTCACACCATTAGTGTAACCTTTTCACCTTGACATAACTAACTTAGCTAGACATAATGCCTTTTTACCTTGACATAATAAACTTAGCTAGACATAATGAAATAAAGAAAAATAAATAAACAAAATAAAAACATAAATAAGATAAAAGTTAACTAAGAAAATGAAAGGAAATGAAAGACATACACTTGATATTAATGAAAGCAAAGCATAAGCAATATAAAAAATACAAAGAGAGAAAGGAAGACCATGATCTTGATCTGGAAACCAAGATGCCTAAATGCATGGCAAATGCCTCCTTTTATAGGCCAAAATTGGGAACTATTGATTTGATGACTAATTGATAAGTGGGTGGCCAACTTTTGACTTGGTGACAATCCTTATCTTCTCTTGTCTGCCCAAAACGTCATTGATAACGTCAAAACTGGAGCCAGGTGCAAATGTTATTGATAACTTCAAAATTGGAGCCACTCGAAAACATGAAAGTTGTAGAAAATGGTCTCAGCTTTCCTGTGTAAACAATACAGCTCATTTGGACTTCTAGAACTCCAGATATGGCCAAAATACTGAATAGTTCTCGGGCTGTAGGACAAATTCGGGCTTCTTTGTTGTTGCTACAATTTGGACTTGAAAATGGCCTTTTTAGATCTTGAGCTCATATAAAAGTTGTAGGCCTATGTCTTTGTTGCGATGTCGTGGTCGCACAAATTAATTACCCTAGCTTAAAACACAACACACAAGATAGTATAGAGCAAGCAAGGGGTCAATCCCACAAGGAAGATTTAGTTCAGATTTTTATGCTATACGTTATGCAATTGGGGGGTTTTGATTTGTGATGATCTAAACTATGGAAGAAATTAAGCTAGCAAACAAAATCAATTGAAATCGAAATTTATCAAGAAAACAAACCTTGGTTGCAAGCACACATCCACCAATGGAAATTAGAATCGATCCTTGAAACAAAACTACAATTTATATTCTGAATTTTTATCTTTTCTTAGTGTCGGTTAAATAACGGATCCGCCGTATAACTAACCATACCAACAAACAATCACAATGTCCGCATTAATGATTTAGTTCAATGACAGCCCTAAGAACTAGATATTTGAGTGTTCTCCCTAAGTTTAATAATGTAGTTCCGCCATAATTATCAAGTTTAGTTGCTTCACAAGTTCATACATCACAACTCCGGTTTTGATACCAAACTTAGTAATAAATTGTTCACAATAATAACTTAGAGTTCCGCTCTAGCAATTATCAACAACAATCATAGAAAATATGCATAGGAAAACAACCATACTTATTCATAATATAAACTGAAAATAAAAGGAAGAATAAATCTCACGGTTCTTGAAATCCGAAGGTTTGTTGTGTCCTTGCAACCAAGAAAAGAGCTTAGCCTTGCATAACCATTGAACAACTACTCTTAAAGAATAAAGAGAGCATGATTTTTTGGGTTTGTAGAGGAGAGAATTTGTGTTTCTTCACTTCTGGCTGCTGCCCCCCTTCTCTCCTCTCTCTCTTTCTTTTTATATGCTAAGAAACCCTAATTCCTAATTTACAAAGTAGTCCTCCTTTAAGTTGACAATTGACATTTAAGTACTTCAATAACTATTTTCCCTAAAAAAGAGAAATAGCCTTGCATGAAATCTTCAAACTCTGACTTAGAGGAGCTAAATTTCTGATATAAAAACTTGGATGACGGTCTAGAAGCTTCGAAACGTAATTTGGACTCATTTCTTCACGAAACCTGATTGCTGGCAGAATTCAGTTGTCATCTTTGAAAACTCATATCTCCCTCATCTGACATCGTTTTTGGATGCAATTTGGAGCGTTTATAGACCTTTGAGTCAGGAATCCAAAAAAATTGAGTTTGCATAAATGGGACTTCTATATCTCTAGATATTTAATTTTGAATAGATAAAGGTCAATAGTGGCAGAATGCGAGATTTGACTTTGAAGGATATGATTTCCATGATCTTCCTCTTTTTATTTTTCTTCCATTACATTTCCAGAAAGGTATGGATGTTAGCTTTTTAGTGCCACTGGAATCACTTCATTTTGATCTCTAGAACTCACACACTGCACGAAACATTGACTGAACATCAAATCTGCCAATTATCTCCAATTTACTCCTTTTTGCATTTTTCATCCAAAAGTGCCTTCAAAACATAAAACAAAGAATATCAAGGCATTTTACATATAAAACATGGACAAAACATTAGGTAAATATGGGTGAAACTATCGAATAATATGGTTACATCAAATACCCCCACACTTAGCTCTTTCTCGTCCTCGAGAAAGGATAAATAAAATTAAATTGAAAATAACCATGATCAATCTCTTAATCTCCCATCAATGTCCAAGAGTACAAGCATTATAAATAAGAATATAATAAAAAAGGATAAAATAAATAAATTTTTATGAATTTGTTTACATGCAAACTTCAAAATTCAATCAATCGTCGGGATTTAAATGAAATCTATGCCATGCCAAAGTGATAGGTCCTCTCATTGATATACACTCCAACACTCATGTGTTTAGGGTTTATGTGTTTAAATCTCTCAAATTCAATCAAAGAGTATACCATAAGCTTGCTTTTCAATCTCATCTCCATTACTAACATATTACAAACAATGCATGAATCAAAAGGTCTTATTTTCCGGTTGTAATGGGGCTAAGGTTAAGGTGAGGTAAAAGAGAGTAAAAGAAAAGGTTCAAATCAAAGAAAGTAGAGCATTCTGAAAAATGATATTTCAAACAAGATATTCCATCAAAGCTCATAAATTTTTCATCTTTAATCACCAATGCTCAACTCCTTTTGATTGTAAGCTCTTTTAACATAAAATCTTAAGAACATAAAGGAACATTTTTTTTTCTTCATTTCTTTTTTTTTTTTGTAATTTTGCCCATCTTTTCATCAAGCATCACTTCTTCTATCTTTTCACATAATTTCCAACCATAATTCCATGAAGTATCACAAGTACATGCTCTACTAATCCTTGGCCAGGGGAAAAGGAAAATATATATAAAGTTAAGGCTTATACATGGATAAAGCAAAGAAAAGATAAACAAGCTTAAAAGGGGCTCACTAAGGATAATATGCTTTAGGTTGGCTTTTTGGTTCAAGTGCTTTAAAATTCCTATTGCCTTTATCATCTTCATGTATATTTGTAATGGAATATAATCTCAATAAGATATGAAGCAAGTTCTAGAGATACATATCATTGAAAGAATGCACACTCAAAGAATACAATGTTGAAGGCTCAAAAACTTGTAGTGGTATAACACTATAAAATCAACATGGCATATTCTCAAAGTCAATCCCTAAACCAATTAAACCTTAAAATTTGCATGCATACTCTTTCATTTGATTTATATCTTCATTTATCTCAATTAATTCTCATACATAATACTCATATTCTCAAAAACCAATGGGAGTTAAAAAAATCAAACACAAATTTTTTTTTAAGAACAACAAAGAAAACTAAAATAAGAAAATAAAAATTCTCCCAATACCCCCACACTTAAAACACAACATTGTCCTCAATGTTGAAATAAAAGCAAAGGAACATAAGAGAATGACATAAAATAAATTAAAATACAAAAAAATAAAAGATAAGGAAAAAGAGAGCAAATCTGATTTTTCTTTTTGTGTGCTGGGTTGCCTCCCAGTAAGCGCTTTTGTTTTATGTCATTGGCTTGACATGTGGCATGCTCATTCTTCATAGATTGGTTCAGCTAACTCTACAGAAGCGGTGAGTTCTGCCGTCCAACCTTCATAGAAAGGTTTCAAACGATGTTCATTGACCTTGAGTACTTTGCTGGTTTCTAAACTTGTAATTTTAACTGCACCATAAGGAAAAATATTAGAAACAACAAAGGGTCCAATCCAACGAGAGCGCAATTTTCCAGGAAAAAGTTTTAAACGCGAATGATAAAGGACTTTGTCTCCAACATGAAATTCCTTTCTTGTAAGCATTCGGTCATGAAGATTCTTAGTCTTTTCTTTGTAAATTCTTGCATTCTCATAAGCATCATTTCAAATTTCTTCCAACTCTTGTAGTTGCAATTTTCTTGCAATCCTAGTAGCATCATAATCCATGTTGCATTGTTTAATGGCCCAAAAAGCTTTGTGTTCAAGCTCCACCGGTAGATGACATGCTTTCCCATAAATCATTCTATAAGGTGACATTCCTATAGGTGATTTATAAGCAGTCCTATAAGCCCAAAGTACATCTCCAAGGCGTAGACTCCAATCTCATCGGTTAGGTTGCACTGTTTTCTCCAAAATGGACTTGATTTCTCAATTGGAAATTTTAGCTTGGCCATTCGTTTGCAGATGATATGTTGTGGATGTTCAATGAGTCACATGATATTTGCGTAGCAATGCTTCCATGGAACGATTGCAGAAATGAGTGCCATGATCACTGATGATAGCTTTTGGGATGTCAAACCTATCAAATATATGAGTCCTGACAAAATCTAAAACAACCTTAGCATCGTTAGTTCGTGTGGCTTTCGCCTCAATCCATTTGGACACATAATCAATAACAAGAAGAATATTTGTTAAAGGCATTTGATTTTTATGAGTGATATTACCTGTTCTTTGGCATTTTTCACATGATTTGCAGAAGTGATATGCATCTTTAAAAATAGAAGGCCAATAGAAACCACTTTCAAGTACCTTGTGGGCTGTTCTTTTTGCTCCAAAATGCCCACCACAAGAATAAGAATGACAAAAAGTGAGAATGGAATGAAATTCATCCTGTGGTACACATCTCCTTACTACTTGATCCACACAAAATTTCCACAAGTAAGGAGTATCCCAAAAATAATATTTAGCATCAGCTCGTAACTTGTCCTTTTGGGATGTAGACAAACCTGGAGGGAATTCTTTGGTGACTAAATAGTTCACCAAATCAGCATACCATGGTCTTGTAGAGGAGTGCAACATATACAACTGTTCATTAGGAAATGTTTCTCTTATTGTTTCAGTTGGAATATCCTCGGTCCTCAGTCGACTCAAGTGATCAGCCACATGGTTTTCGACACCTTTTTTGTCTTTGATCTCAAGATCGAATTCTTGTAAAAGCAAGATCCACCTAATCAGTCTTGGTTTGGACTCCTTCTTCTTCAAAAGATACCTGAGAGCTGCATGGTCAGTAAAAAAAATGACTTTTGTACCAAGTAGATATGACCTGAATTTTTCAAGAGCAAACACCACTGCAAAAAGTTCCTTTTCAGTTGTATGGTAATTGCATTGTGCTCCATCCAACATGCGAGAAGCGTAGGCGATAACATGCAAATTCTTCCCAATTCTTTGCCCAAGCACAACTCCTACCGCATAGTCACTCGCATCACACATTATCTCAAAAGGTTCATCCCAATTTGGTGGTTGGATGATAGGGGCAGATGTGACATGTCTCTTAAGCTCATCATAGGCATCTTTACAGGCTTGATCAAACACAAAATCCACTTCTTTGGCTAATAGTCTGCATAAAGGTGCTGTAATCTTCGAGAAATCTTTGATAAAGCGTCGATAGAAACCTGCATGACCTAGAAAAGAACGAACTTCCCTCACGCATGAGGGGTAAAACAATGATGAAATAACATCTATCTTAGCTTTATCAACTTGTAATCCACGTGAAGACACAACATGCCCAAGAACTATTCCTTGTTCTACCATAAAATAACACTTTTCAAAGTTCAAGACAAGGTTTGTTTCAATGCACCTTTTTAGGATCAAAGATAAATTTTCTAGACATTTATTAAAAGAATCACCATACACCGTGAAATCATCCATAAAAACCTCAATTATTCTTTCAACATAGTAAAAAAAAATACTCATCATGCATCTTTGAAAAGTTGTAGGAGCATTACAAAGACCAAAAGGCATTCTCCTATATGCATATGTACCAAATGGACAAGTAAATGTAGTTTTTTCTTGATCCTCAGGATTAATAACAATCTGATTGTATCCACTATATCCATCAAGAAAGCAATAAAAAGACTTACCTGCTAGGCGTTCAAGCATTTGATCAATGAATGGTAATGGGAAATGATCTTTGCGTGTAGAAAGATTAAGCTTTCTATAATCAACACACATTCTCCATCCACTCGAGATGCGAGTAGGAATGAGCTCATCATTTTTGTTTTTCACCAATGTGATTCCGGTCTTTTTAGGCACCACATCGATTGGCGCCACCCATTTACTGTCAGTGATAGGGTAAATGACTCCTGCATCTAACAGTTTTAAAATTTCAGCTTTCACTACCTCCATCATAGGTGGGTTCAACCTCCTTTGCAATTCCCTTGTTGGTTTTGCGTTGTCCTCCAATAGTGTGTGATGCATACACATTGAGGGACTAATGCCCTTGATGTCAGCTAAAGTCCATCCAATGGCCGTTTTGTGATCACACAACAACTTTTTATGTTTTTCCTCTTGTATACTTGTCAAACCTTTTGCTATGATAACAGGAAGTGTATTGTTGTCGCCAATGAATACATACTTCAAATTATCGGGCAAAGGTTTTAATTCTAACTCAGGGGCCTGTAAAATAGATGGCAAAAGCTTTTTATGTGAGAGTAATAAATCAATAAAGACATTACCATGGGGAACGGTTTGTAAAGCTTGTAAGGCCAATACTGATTTGTGCATGTTTTGGGGAACACATATGTGCCTCTCCATCTCTTCTATCTTGGTGAAATCATAGCCATAGCTCAAAGCTATGCTTAATCCATCTTCACAATCAAAATCACAAACTTGCTGCACACACTTATCAATTTGGTCTTAGCATGTGATAGAATAAACATTGCTATAAGGATATTTCATTGCATCATGAAAATTGAATTCAATTTTTTCATCTCCTACCTCCATAGACAAGGTATCCTTACCACAATCAATCTTTGTGTTGACAGTTTTCAAGAATGGTCTTCCAAACAATATAGGAGTGTTGGTTGATGAATCACAAGAATCATGTTCCATATCAATAATATAAAAGTCACATGGAATAACCAAAGTATCAATCTTGACTAGGACATCCTCTATCACACCAAGTGGGTAAACCAAACTACGATCCGCAAGTTGTATTACAATGCTAGTTTTATGCAAAGGCTCAAGACTAAGAGAATCATAAACATGTTTGGGCATAACACTAATGGATGCACCTAAATCACACAAAGCCCTCTTGAAACTAGTATTACCAATAACACATGGGATAGTAAACGCACCTGGGTCCTTTTGCTTCAAAGGCATATTCTTTTGAACAACAGCAGACACAACTTCACCCATACTTACCATTTCATGACCTTTCAATTTGAAAGCTCTCTTGGTAGTACACAACTCCTTCAAAAATTTAGCATACTTGGGAATTTGCTTAATAGCATCAAGCAAAGGAATGTTGAGTTCTACTTTTTTGAAAACCTCTAAAATCTCTTTTTTTTTTTCCTCTTTCTTTGACCTAGAAGAACTCATAGGAAAGGGTGGAATTGCTTTAAAACTGGAATTCATTGAGTGAGGAGTTACCTTTGGAGTGTTGGTCGATGTTTTAGTTTGTGAAGGAGGATGATGTTCCTTCTTTGTACTCAATTCAGTTTCTATCTCTTCTTCTTCCTCCATCTCAATTTGTTTTGACCTTTTCTCTTCAAGTTCTTTCCCACTTCTCAACATGATCGCACTAACATTTTCTTTTGGATCATTATTGTCTTGCTTGATAATTCTATTGGGGCTGAAATCCATGAGGATGGAATTGTCGGCCTTGATTGCCTTGTTGGGATGGGTTTCCATAGCGTAAGTTGGGATGATCTCTCCATCCGGGATTGTACGTGTTGGAAAAGGGATCATATTTACGCTGGGGTTGTCCGTTGAATGCTCCATCAATTGCATGAGCTTGTTCAATGTAATCTTATTGCATTGTTGGGAACATATCTGAAGCATGTCCTTGTAAGGAGCATATGCTACAAACTTTCACTTGCTGCACATTTCCACAAGCCAAAGAACACACAAGAGAAGTAAGATCATTAACTTTATTTTCAATGTTAGAAATACTTACCTAATTTACTCGTTTGTTGGAGAAGTCTCCACGAGTGCCAAACTGTTTTGAGTTGGCTGCCATGTTTGAGATCAATTGGCGTGCAGCCTCGGGTGTCTTATCCACCAATGCGCCTCCACTTGCAGCATCAATGATACTACGGTCAGTAGGCATTAATCCTTCATAGAAATATTGAATGAGCAACTGATCGGGTATTTGATGATGAGGACATTGAATGCACAGTTGCTCAAATCTTTCCCAATACTCAGAGAGTGTCTCTCCATGAGATTGCCGAATCCCAATACTCGGAGAGTGTCTCTCCATAAGATTGCCGAATCCCACATATTTCTTTCCTTATGTTGGCAACTCGAGATGCTGGGAAATACTTCTCAAGGAAAATCTTTTTCATGACATTCCAAGTTCCAATAGATCTTGAGAGAATAGAGAAAAGCCATGCCTTTGCTGCCCCTTTTAAAGAGAAAGGGAAAGCTTTCAACTTAACTTGTTCTTCATCAACTCCATTCGGTTTCATGCCAACACAAACCATATGGAACTCCTTGAGATGAGTATGAGGATCTTCTCCTGCAAGACCATTAAATGTTGGTAACAAATGTATAAAACCAGATTTGAGCTCAAAGTTTACATTATTGTCAATGTTTATGCATAGTGGCTGATTTTCCATGTTAGGAGCAGCAAGCTCCTTGAGTGTTTGTTGTCTTGCAATAGCCATGGTGTTGAGGCGAGCTTCCTTGCGTAACCTGCGTAAAGTTTTTTCTATTTCGAGATCCAACTGCACTTG
>NW_011500122.1:0-19411 GCF_000495115.2 Populus euphratica
TTTTGGAACTTTCGACAGGTTAGAAAAATTGACAAAGAAATGCATGGGTTAGATTTGCTATCTTTTCTTAAATCCCATCAAGGCATTAGGATGATTTCCCCCCATTTCTTAATGGTATAAGATTAGGGTACTTTTTAACTTTCGAAATTCTCAAGGCATCAAGATGATTTCCCTCTATTTTTCTTGTCACGGTATCATATGAGCTTCTACGCTTTTTAAGTTATTTTAAAATTATTTTTTTTGAAAAAAATAATAAACTAATTTTTTTTAAAAACACTCTACACTTAATAATATAAGATTAAGATTAGAGTTTTTTTAATTTATTTTACAGATTATATCTTTTATCAAGTCTTACTTAGATTCATGCATAACCATAACTACTACGAATAGAAGTTTTCACGATAAATGATGAGCTGGCCTACAAGCATGTGGATGATTTTTTTCCACAACATTTCTCAAGTAAGATATGGTTATCAAGCATCCATTTGGTTGATTCTTAGAGCTGAAAACTACATATAATAGTTTCCAGAAATCATGGCCAGAATGAAAGCCACGGCAGAAAAGCAAGTAGGTGACCCACAAGGACACTTGTTTCCATGGCCATGCGCCGGACCTATAATGGCGACTTATTAGTCAATGTTAGGTCAAGTGTTCACATTTCTAACATGGTCTTAACTACACTGGAAAAAAAAAATGAGGGTGATTGATTTAGAAAACGCAAGTGAATGAATATCTTAAGCCTCGTAGGATCTTCAAGTCAAGGCAACAAACACTCTTGGCATGATGTAGTGGAATCAAGACATGAATTTGGACTAAAGATGGATAACAATCATCCTCAAGCTCGTGCATTTTGGTGAAAGTGTGCCCAAATGACCAAGACTATTAACAAATCTGTTATTGTCAGGTGATGGAGGGAGTGCAGACACTATAATTATTTGCATTGCTGTTGGCATTGGCATTTTAATATTATCACTAACTGGCTTTTCCGTATGGAAGAGGAAGAGATTGCGGAGTGTATGTAATGGAACACAGCAGGAAGGTAATGTCAAATTGATTCAAGAACTCAATAAGGCAAAAAACTTGTATAAAAAGAAAGTAGTTACTGTATTATGTTCATCTATGATGAATTTGTCTTGCTATCTCTAAAATCAGGTCCTCAAGAGAGAAGCCAAGATTTATTGTTAAATGAGGTGGTTATAAATAAGAAAGACTACTCTGGTGAAAAAAGCAAAGATGAACTAGAACTGCCACTGTTTGATTTTTGTACAATAGCAGCAGCTACCGGCAATTTCTGTGACGAAAATAAACTAGGAGAAGGTGGTTTTGGTTGTGTTCACAAGGTAAATTCTTTTGTTAAGATAATGTAGGGAAAGAATTTGGAACGATTATCATTAGCTTTAATGCAGACCAAAAGCGTGACCCTGACAGAAAGTATGTAACAATGCCAGGGTAGGCTAGTAGAAGGCCAAGAAGTAGCAGTCAAGAGGCTGTCGAAGAAGTCTGGTCAGGGAACAGAAGAATTCAAGAATGAGGTCAGCTTAATTGCAAGGCTTCAACACAGAAATCTTGTTCGACTGCTTGGTTGCAGCATTGAGATGGATGAGAAGATTCTTATTTATGAGTTCATGGAAAACAGAAGCCTGGATTCTGTTCTATTCAGTTAGTCCCTTTTAACATTTGGTTCTCTTTTGCATCTCATTGATTAGATTTGAATTCAAGCTACTTATTTTGATAAAAATATTGTTACAGATAAGGCAAAAAGCTCTCTACTAAATTGGCAGAGGCGCTTCAACATCATCTGTGGGACTGCTAGAGGACTTCTGTATTTACATCAGGATTCCAGATTTAGAATTATCCACAGGGATCTCAAAGCAAGCAACATTCTGCTTGACAGGGAATGGACTCCAAAAATATCAGACTTTGGCATGGCTAGAATATTTGGTGGAGACCAAACACAAGCAAACACCAGGAGGATAGTGGGAACATAGTAAGTACTACAACTAGATTTCTTTACTGCCTTAAGGCTGCAAACCTCACTTTCCTCTTCTTATCTAACTGTCATATTGGTTACATGTAGTGGCTATATGTCTCCGGAATATGCAATGGATGGGCTATTCTCAGTGAAATCAGACGTTTTCAGCTTCGGAGTTCTAGTTTTGGAGATTGTATGTGGGGAAAAGAACAGGGGGTTTTATCACTCAAACAGTGAACTTAACCTTCTTGGGAATGTAAGTACACAAGTGCATTTCAGTGGCTTCACTTCTCATTGAAAATGAGAGACTTATTGATCGGCAAACATTGAACTTGAAATATTGCAGGTGTGGAGGCAGTGGAAAGATGGGAATGGATTGGAAGTGTTAGATAAATCAGCTGGCAGTTCATATAGCCCTAGTGAAGTTTTGAGATGTATACAAGTAGGCCTTTTATGTGTCCAAGAGCGAGCAGACGATAGACCAACAATGGCTTCTGTGGTGTTGATGTTGAGCAGTGAAACTGCATCAATGCCCCAGCCCAAAACTCCTGGATATTGCCTTGGAAAGAATCCATTTGAAACTGATTCCTCTTCAAGCAAACAAGATGAATCATTCACTGTAAACCAAGTTACAGTTACAGTGCTAGATGCTAGGTAAAAGAAACTGTATAACTCTTCTAGCATATTTGTATATTCATAGATTTTGTTATACCTCACCAGCTGTTGTGATTTACAGTTTTTGTGTATTGGTGCATCTCCTTTTGATAACAAGTGTGGGATATCCATGTTTAATTTATAGTTTATACAAGCTATAAGCAACCTTGGATAGGTTGTTTTGTCACAAGTGCACACAAAAATTGAAACACAAACATGAAGTTATGAAATGCTGTAGTTTGCTCGACATGTAAATAGGAATTCAGAAAGATTAGATCCCATTTAGCATATTTGTGTGTCTCATGAGTTTTTGAATGCTACATCAAAGGCTGCAATTCACTGTTCTTGAGTATTAACAAGTAGCCTGAGTCTGAGAATTCACGATGATTAGAATGTCAACCGATGCAAGAAATTAAAGCCCGTTTCTGATCGACATTACAGATTTAAGATTGCCGGCAGACACTCTTGGAATCTAGCTACAGGCCAGAAACATATTTGTAAGACGTCCGAAAAGGAACATGTAAAAGAAATAACTGTTTATACCAGGAAACAGAAGACAAGAATCTCAACAAGTGCATTCAGGATCTGTTTTCCATCTCTCTTTGCAGATTCTAACTTGACAGACTAATTTTCTATCCAATTTGGTAAAAACACAACGCACTCAGATGAAAAGTAATTCATCCAGAGAAAATTAGACTGTAGAGTAAATGAATACTATCAACAATGTCAATCAAAAAGGCCAAATTATGACCTATGAAGAATTATCACAGCATCAGAATCATAGCCTTGTCTACAAAATCATCCTGAAAAAATCTGAAACACAGAAGATTAGAACTTGAATAAGAAACATAGAGACTATTGAGTGCAACTTTGCAAGTAATATCAGTACCTGGAATCAGCCTTCTTAGGCGAATCAGATGCACATTCTACATGATTTTGTAGTAACAGTTCCCTCTAGAGAGAAGGATCTGATATCGTTTGCCGCAGGGACACTTGAAGTGAACGATGAAGCAATCCCCAGATTTCTCCACACAAACAGATTCTTCGTAATCTTTCACTGAATCGCTCTGCATCAAACATATTATTCACAATCTTTCATTAAATAAAATCAAAACACACTCCAATTTAACAAAAAATCATCGAACAGTCGAAAAGAATCGACAACTCAGTAATGAAACACAAGAATCATAAGTTCATTTTCGTGTCAGGACAAACGAAGAAATTAAGGGTAACAGTTTTACCTTTTCAGTTGCATCAGGAGGGTTATCTTCAGGGCCTAATTTCTCAGCTTCTTCTTCAAAATCACATGGCTCGGCAAAAACTTCATCAGTGTCGGGCATAATTTCGTCCCACCATTGATTTATTTCCTTCATGCTATCCCTCATCTTCATCAGCCACTGTTAATCACCATAAATTTCCCAAACCCTCGATTATAATTATCTTAAAGCCACAAAATCCTCTCTATATCCCAAGAATCCCAAAAAAAAATATCTAAAAGGAAAATTTCCAAGAATCACATTTCCAAGAATCTTTTTATCATCTTCTTAATTAAAAGATGCAGATTAAGACAATTACAACAGAAACTAGTCAAGAATTACTACCAACCTTGAAACTGGAACCTCCATTGGAACTTGAAGACCTTGAAAGGCTCTTGTCAGGAGAAAGGTCTGACACTGATCTTCTCAATGGTGGCTTTGGAGGCAGAGACGCACTTCCCTTCTTGGAACTACCCGGTGGCGATTGTGCTACCAAGTTGGCCACATTTGGCGGGGAAAAAGGATCAGAAAGGCAGCGGCGGAGGACAGGGTCAGTACTGCAAATGGGTTGGAGAATCTTGGAGAAACCCGATACAGAATTAGGAGCATTGTTGTTGTCGTTAGTAGTAGTGGTTTCATGGGGTTCAACAAACAGTTTCTTGGGTTTCTTTGTGAGGTGGTCTTGTGGGTTATGGTCAGGAGACCTGCGTTTGTTGTAAGAGGAAGAGGCGGAGCAGCCACAAGTAGTGCAAGGAGTACTGTGGTGGTGGTTGTTGGTAGAGGAGTCAAGGCGGAGAAGAGAGAAATCAATGGATTCATCTTCTAAGTTGTTGGCTGCGGGGATTTGGAATTCTTGAAGATTAAAGTCGCACATTTCTATGATCTTTCTGCGGCGTTTCTCTCTGATCTTTCTTTCTCTCTTGGAAGGCGAAGGAAAGAAATCAAGAATAGGAGGCGTGGCTCTAAGTGGGGGATCATATATAGATTGAGAAGGGACATTGGAATACCAACAGTAGAATGACACGTAGCGGTTTTTTGGTTAAGTGATGAGATGACAGAAAAAGATTGGTGAAGAAGGTAGTTTGTTTTCGCGCCAAGTTGGTAACTGTAAAATAGTTCAGTTATGTTAGGCGGGCCTTTATGGGATCTTTGAATTGGTATATAAGACTAGTCAATTAGAAGCATTAATTTATTTCCAATCAAATTGATGATCCTTACCGTTTAGTCGTGGATACTTACAGAATGTGACACTGATCATCTTCTCAGCACCAACAACCTCAGTGGTTCTTCTGTTGGTTTTAATTGCCTTGTACGTTTTATGGAAGAGGAAGAGACAGGGAGGTAGAAGGAGAATATGCACAAGCAGAGGAGGGAGCTTGGAAAAAAAGGTGTTCTTATAAGGGGTTGTCTAGCTTGGCAACTTTCTCACTTTTTTTTGTGCTTCATGTACTTTGATGTTGATTCCTCTTTCTGCTGCATGATCTTAGGAGGTTTTTGAATACAGTAAGGATCTCTTGCTTCCTCAATTCATTGTGTTTCGCTGCACTCTGTTTTTTCTGCATCTGTGCTGAGTTCGAGCATAGCCAGGAACAGGTTGCCCTAGATACGGACATGCCATAGTTCCTGTTTTTTCTTTGCCACTCATGCATACATGTATAGAAGTGATTCTTTCTCTGGATATTCCCATTGTAAAGAATCTGAACGTGAAACTGTTGAAAGGAAATTAGTTCAAACAGATATAGAGTTATTATGAATCCCATTTTGGGGGTTTCCTTGTACAGATGTTCAATCTTCTGTCATGTCTGCTATATATTTTGACAGTAGTGCTTGCATTGTTGGAGATATAGTCAACAGTGCTGCTTAGTTGATGGATAAATTTATTTCAAGCCGAATAATGGTTAACAGGAAATCACAATTGGTTTTCTGTTTCGGGGGAAGAGGAAAACAAGAAATTTGCGGTATGAGCTCGTCAGAAAGATGATTCTAAAACAAAGGGATAAATTCTTTGACACCGAATTGGTTTCCTGTTTGTCTAACAGTATTTTGTAAAGGCAATCACAATTTATCCATAAAAAGCACTGCTGACTATATCTCCAACAATGCAGGAACCAATGTCATCTTCCAAACTATTTTGCTTGATCTTATTAATTTAGTTAAATATCCGGTGGGGCGATGTTTTCAAAATAAAAGAGAACGATTTAATAGGAAAAACCAATGAAGCTCTTGGAGGCTTAAGATAATAAATATAAATAAATGAGGAGTATTGTAATAATTGAATAAAAAATTGATAAATATAAATAGGAAGAGAACAATATAAAAAAATAAAAAAGATGAAGAGAACTGAAATTGAAGGTTGAATTGGAGGAGAGAAAGAAAAGAGAAGAAGGAAGAGAAAAGGGAAGAGAATTATAAAAAATAAGTTGTTGAGAGAGGTTTATGCTTTAACACACACACACACATATATATATAAAAGGATTGTTATTAGTTAAGATTTTTAATTGTTATGATTAATGATTTAATTAGTTGAATTTTAAATAATTTTGTTAGAAATAATGATTTGAGATTAATTAATTGATGTGTTGGTTGTAAGAATATTGAGGGAAAAAAAAAAACCCTTGCTGGAAATCTAGACAGTATAGTCTTGAGGTTGAAAATAAAATATTTTAGTTTGGTCCCTTAATTTATGAAAATTATAGTTTAATATTTGAACTTTGAAAAATTATAGTTTGGTTCTTATAGTATAATTTGAAATTCTGAATAGAATTAAGGATGGATTATGGATAAAATTTTAGTATAGTTATGAATTTATGATATTTTTAGTTTGGTCCTCTAATTAGACAAAATTATAATTTGACCCTTAAAATCTAAGAAAATTTAAGAATGGTCCCTGGATATAATCTTAGTTTTTCATATTGGTTTGATGAATAATTGAGGGTTATTTGATAAATTATTATCAAGTTTAATTATTTGTTTTTTTAATAAAATTTCAGGAAAAACATTTAATTTTTGGATTTTTAGAAAAAATAACTAGTTTGATTGATAAACATATATGGTTATGAGTTAGACCCTTAGTTAAGTATATTAAATAGGTTGTACATTCTTTTCAAGTTATTTTGGAATATGCCTCCTTTTTTATTCAGTTAATCTTGATATTCTACATACATGGCATCAATAGGATTGCCTTAGTATCTGATTTCAAGTTCTGTTTGCTTTTAAGTCAGGTGAATGAATAATTTTTCATATATATGAGAAATAATATAAATATTTGAATTGTTAATACAAATTAGATTATGCTTCTTGATTATATATATATATATTGATTATTAACCTTATTGCGATAAAGTATGATCAATTGTTAAATCTGAATTCTTTATATAAGTCAACATATACTTTTGAATTGACAACTATTTATTTAATTGATATCATGAGTTAAACCTTGAGATATGAATATGCTTGTTTCATTATGACATGACATATGGTATGTCAATTAGAATAACTATATGAACATGGTAGTGTTAATCTTTGAGCACATTATATTTGAAACAGTAATTGATTAGGGGAGTCACCAACTTATGTAAACTGATCATCCTATAGTATGAGGCCTCATGCTTATTGCATTTTGAATTTTTGACGAGCTTTACTTTATAATATTCTTATTATAACTTATTTGAAAAACTTTTCTATAAGAACCTAAAGTTATACACACACACACACACACAAACACACACACATACACATTATTATATTATCTTGTGTTTGTATATTGAACGTTATCTACTTAGTGAGTTGTTGAATTCACCCTCTCACTATTTATCTTTTTTTGCTTATAATTTGTTAGCAGGCCACTTTTATTAGATCTTCAAAACCTACTCTTTTGATTGTGATTAATTATATGAATAGAGTAGTGTTAGTTTTTGTGCACATCTTATTTAAAACCATAGTTGGTTAGGGGAGTCACCAACTTGTATGAACTAATCATCACATGGTATGGAGCCTCATGCTTATTGCATTTTGAATTTTTGATGAGCTTTACCTTATATTATTCTTGTTATGACCTATTTGAGAAACTTCTCTATAAGAACCTAAAGTCGTATATAAGCAATCATGATACGCTTGATATAGAGTGATCATATCAATGAATGGAGTGTCAAGAATGATGGTATGATTTATATCTTTGGTAACAACAAAGAATGTTTTAAGAGAAATGTCATTGTTGAAAATAAAGGCTTGGGTTTTTCCTGTAATATGCAATTTTGAATTATTAGTAGCAGAGAGTTTTTCAGATGTATTTTGTAAAAATCATTTTGGAACGACGCCTTCTTTGATGCAGTTTATATATATATATATTCTCATTGTTAGATTATCTAGTGTATGTATATTGAATGTTATCTACTCAGTGAGTTATTGAACTCACCCTCTTACTATTTATCTTTTTTTTTTCAAGCTTATAACTTGTTAGCAAATCACTTTTATTAGAACTTCAAAACCTAATTTTTTTTTGTGATTAAAACTTTTTTATTATGTCTAATTAGTGCTCTACAACTATAAATTTGCATTAGCTCTTATATTAAGATAATCAAATTATATTATGGAGTTAGTTTTGTTATTATCATTGCGTTGAATTCTGATTAAGTTATTAAAATGATAAGTTTGTATATGAATTTATGTTCACATATGTATAGAACCCTAGAGGGGGACCATTCATTAAATAAGAAAACAATCTAACAAGACTTGATAATAATCTACTAAATAACCCTTAATTATTCATCAAACCAATCAAAAAAATCTAATATTTCAGCTATGAATCAATTTGGAATTTTATCAGCTTTTTAGGGGTGTAATTTTGTTAAATGACCAGAAAATGTCATAAATTCATAACTATACAAGAATTTTACCCATAATCCATCCTCAGTTTTGTCCAGAATCTCGAGTTATGCTCCAAATACCATTCTAGAAATTTTTTCAAATTTTTAGAGTCAAATTGGAGAACCGAACTGAAAATGTCCTAAATTCATAACCATACTGTAATTTTTCCTATAATTCATCCTCACTTCTATCCAGAATCTGGAATTATGCTCTAGGGACCAATATGTAATTTTTTCAAATTTTAAGGATTAAATTGTAATTTTCACAAATTGAGCGGACCAAATTGAAATTTTATCATCTTCAACCTCAAATCTAGATTTTTCCACATATCACCTTTACCAAAATCTCTAACTCAAATTCATCATTTAAACAAACTATAACTAAACATCATTATCTTTACCTAAAATCTTTCAAAATCAACTAAATAACTCATTACCCATAACAATTAACCCATAATATTCCAATGAATTCATCAATCAAATAAAAAAAATCTTCAAAACCCTAATCTTTAACAAAACAGAAAATCAAAGATAAATAATACATTTATATATATATATCAAAGTATAAATCTTACTTTTAAAATTTATTTTTTTAACTCTCTTCTCCTTTTTCTTTCCCTCTTTTCTCTTCTTCTTCTTTTCCTTTTCTTCTCTCCTGCCGATTCTCACTCTCAAATTTCAGATCCCTCTTTCTTTCTTTCTTTTTTTATTTATACTTATCATGTTTTATTCAATTGCCACAATACCACTTATTTATTCTCAGGCAAGTTGTATTATCTAATAAGAGAGAACGCGTTTGTTTGACAAAAATGATGCAAAAGCACATCACTACTGCATCATATAATTTGCAAAGTGAAGAAAGGCGTTCAAAGTTAAAAGTATAAAATAAAAAACTTCAAAGATGAAAAAATAAATTAGGACAACAACGTAATGTTCTTACTGTTAAAAGTAATAATATTATCTCAATACTCATCTTGGAATGTTGAAGAGTGCAAAATTTTATACCTACTAGATGCAGGATATTATGAAGGAGCTGAGCTATCATATTCGAATTTGTTATGGTTGAAATATATTCTTTGTTTAGCAAATATATTTATCAACTAGATATATTACAGTGCCACTAAATATAATAGCACATCTAAGATTCTCTCAAGCCTTCTTCGTGATTCTTTTGTCCTGATTTGTCTTCCATTTCTAATTAATCTACATCTCATTCAGGTTGCATCACTACTAATCTAGATTGCTACCATGATTATATTATTAAATAATATTTATGTAGTCTTATTTATTAAAGGTAGAATAATACTTTCAATTTAATCTATATATACTTTTTTTGTATTTAGGTTAAGACTAAACATTCATAATATACAAAATTCTAGCCTCTTTTTTGTGTTTAATCTTAATTATTTTAACATGGTATCAGAGATGGTTTTATGAAATGAGGTTTAATCCCGAACACAGCTTTGCGGATCTAACTCTGTTAAAAATTTTTGAAATGAGATTTTGTCTTTCACTTCTACAAAATTTAGTATGTCGTTAGTTTCTACAATTGTTTTTGTATTTCATCTTCCATTTAGCTTTTGTAATTTGGTATTTGCATTCAATTTCTGCAAATTTGTTTTGTGTTTTAGAGTAATCGTATAATCCTAAGAAGATATTTATTTAGTTTCTATAATCTCTGCTCAGTTTCTGTAATTTGGTATTTTGTTTTCCTTGGCTTTTGCATTCTGGTTCTCTATGATTATTAATTATGACTACTAAAAGAGATGATTCACTTCAGTATATAAGTGTGAGGTTGGATGGGAAAAACTATTCGTATTGAAGTTATGTAATGAGAAATTTTCTTAAGAGTAAGAAGATGTGGGGGTATGTTAGTGAAACTTATATGATACCTAAGAACATTGAGGAGGAGTATGTTTTTTTGATAGATACATGAAAAGCAAATAATGCAAAGATCATTACTTAGATCAACAATTCTGTTGAGCATTCGATAGATACAAAGTTGGCGAAGTATGAGACAACAAAAGAGGTTTGGGATCATCTGCAAAGGTTATTCACGCAATCAAAATTTACAAAACAATATCAATTTGAGAATGACATACGAGCTCTTCATCAGAAAAGTATGAGTATTCAAGAGTTTTATTCTACTATGACAGATCTTTAGGATCAATTGACTCTTACAAAATCGGCAAAATTAAATGTATGTGGTTCCTATATTAAGTGTAGAGAGCAGCAATGATTGGTACAGTTTTTAACAACACTTCATAATAACTTCAAAGGATTTAGAGGTTCAATTTTGCATCATTCTCCACTACCTTCTGTTGACTCTATTATCAGTGAGTTATTGGCTGAAGAAATACGTCTTCACTCTTATTTTAAAAAGGAAATTCTTTCTGCTCAAATCCTCTATACTAGTAGTACCTTCTAAACCATTCTCTAATCATTAGAACAAGCCTTACACAAAGGTTGGCTTCAATGAGTGCAATTTCTATAAGCAAAAAGGTTATTGGAAGGCCTAGTGTTCTAAGTTGAGACAGTAGAATCAAGCTTAGAAGTTTGGCAGTCAGTCATAATCTAATGCTTATAGACCACCTCAGGGTTATAAACCACTACACCACAATACTGCGCAGTAACTTCCCCAGGCTCTATTATAGATCCCAATACTTTGGCTGAGCAATTTTAGAAGTTTTTGTCCTTGCAGCCATAAGCAATTTCTGTTTCTTCTTCCATAGGTCAGTTGCCTCATAGTTTCTCAGGTATGTCACACTCTGAATCCATCATATGTCTCTAGATTCCTCATCTTTTACCTCTGTGTCCCCTTTATCTTTCATTCCTGTTATAACTTCTGATGGCACTCCTATGTCCTTAGTAGGTGTTGGTTCTGTTGTCACACCTCACTTGTCTCTCGGTAATGTTTATCTTATTCCAAAACTCAAATTGAATCTTGTGTCTGTTGGTCAAATATGTGATTCTGATGATTATTTAGTCATGTTTTCTAGTTCTTTTTATTGTGTACAAGATCTGCAGTCTTAGAAGTTGATTGGGACAGGCCGTAGGGAGAATGAACTATATATTTTAGATGAGTTAAAAGTGCTAGTTACTGCCGCCATTGCTGCTACTATTATTGTTGATTTGTCTTTTTTTTGTTTAAGGGGAATACACTTCTAATAAATTTTATCAATTGCTTGTCTTTGATGAAACCATCCACCAAAGTTCATGTACAGATACTCTTGAACAAAATGGTGTTGCTGAAAGAAAACATAGGTACATTATTGAAATTGTTCATTCTTTCTTGTTGTTTGCTTTTGTTCTTATTAAGTTTTGGGGAGAAACTGTTCTTACTGCGGTAAGTTTGATTAATACAATTTCATCTTCTTATAGTTCGGGTTTATCTCCTTTTGAAAAGTTATATGGGTATGTCCTTGATTATTTCTTATTTAGAGTTTTTGGTTGTAATTGTTTCATTCTTCATCCTCATGTAGAACGCAATAAGTTATCCTCTCGATCCACTATTTGTGTCTTTTTGGGTTATGGTGAAGGTAAAAAGGGATATCATTGTTTTGATCCAATAACTCAGAAACTTTATATGTCTCGTCATGTTGTTTTCCTTGAGCATATACATTTCTTTTTTATTCCATCCACTGCTCATAACTTGATTAAATATGATATTATTCATATAGATCCCTTTTTATGAGGATTCTAGTAATGATACCTCTCCCCATGTTCGATCAATTTGTCCTCATAACTTTACAGGTACTGGTACTTTACTTTCTAGCATACCTGGAGCTCCATTCTCATCTACAACCCTTCAAACTTCATCTGGGATTGTGGATCCACCTCCACGTCAGTCCATCCACATTTGTAAGTCCACAAAACTATCAAATTTTACTTATTCTTGTTATTCTTCATCATTTACTTCTTTTTTAGCTTCTATTCATTATCTCTATGAGTCATCTTCCTATAAAGAGGTAATTTTTTATTAGCTTTGGCAACAAACTATAGATGAGAAACTTTCTGCTTTGTATAAGACAGATACTTGGGATCTGGTTTTTCTACCTCATAGTAAGAGTGTTGTTGGTTGTCTTTGGGTGTATAAGATCAAGACTAATTATGATGGGTTTATTGAGCGATACAAACTAGGCTGGTTGCAAAAGGATACTCTCAATAGTATGGTATGAACTATGAGGAGAAATTTGCCCTAGTGGAAAAAATGACTACTATTCGTACTCTTATTGTCGTAGCTTCGATTCGTCGGTGGTATATTTCTCAGATTGATGTTAAAAATGCCTTCTTGAATGGAGATCTTAAAAAAAAAGTTTATATGGCACCCCCTCCTAGTATTTCACACGACTCTAGATATGTTTGTAAGCTTAAGAAAGTATTATATGGTCTCAAACAAGCACCCCGTGCTTGGTTTGAGAAATTCTCTATTGTGATCTCTTCGCTTGGCTTTGTTTCTAGCAGTCATGATTCTACTATTTTTATTAAATGCACTGATACAGGTTGTATCATTCTGTCTTTATATGTTGATGACATGATTATTACTGGTGATAACATTGATGGTATTTTGTTTTTAAAGACAGAGTTGGCTAGACGATTTGAAATGAAGGATTTGGGTTATCTTCGATATTTCCTAGATATTGAGGTAGCATACTCATCTAAAGGTTACCTTATTTCTCAGTTGAAATATGTTGCAGATATTCTTGAGTAGGCTAGACTTACTAATAACAAGACTGTCAATACTCCCATTGAGGTTAATGCAAGGTACTCTTCTTCTGATAGTTTACCTTTGATAGATCCTACTTTATACCGCACTGTTGTTGGGAGTTTGATATATCTCACCATTACTCGTCCAGATATTACATGTGTTGTTTATGTTGTTAGTTAGTTTGTTGCTTCTCCTACTACTATTCACTAGGCAGCTGTTCTTCGTATTTTGCGATATCTTCAGGGTATAATTTTTAAGACTTTTTTACTTTCATCCACCTTTTTCTTGGAGTTGCGTGCATATTCTGATGCTGATTATGGTAGTGATCCCACAGATCGCAAGTTTGTTACCGAATTCTGTATCTTTTAAGGTGATTCTCTTATTTCTTGGAAAAGTAAGAAACAATCTATTGTTTCTTAATCATCCACTGAAGCAGAATATCGTGTCATAGCATCTACTACCAAAGAGATTGTTTGGTTACGTTGATTACGTGTTGATATAGGAGTTTTTTTTTTCATCCTACTCCTATGTATTTTGACAACTAGAGTTCTATTCAGATTATTCACAACTCGGTTTTTCATGAGTGAAATAAGCACATTGAGATCGATTGTCATCTTACTGTCATCATCTCAAGCATGACACCATTGCCTTGCCTTTTGTTTCTTTTTCATTACAGATTGCAGATTTCTTTATCAAGGCACATTCCATCTCTCGTTTTTATTATCTGGTTGGCAAACTCTTGATACTTGTAGCTGCTGCATCATGAGTTTGAGGGGAGATGTTAAATAATATTTATGTAGTCTTATTTATTAATGGTAGAATAGTACTTTCAGTTTAATCTATATATATTTTATTTGTATATAGGTTAAGACTAAGTATTCATAATATACAGATTATTTAAAATTCTAGCTTTTTTTTTTGTGTTTCATCTTAATTATTTTAACATATATAAGCTCGCATCAAAACATTAATGAAACTTCATTAATCATAAAACAACATTACACTGCCACCAAATAACAGTTCCTCGAATATTGAATAAATAATGATTCTAAAGAGCTGCACCTTCAGAGATTTGGTTTGTAGAAGAGAATCTGCGAAAAGGTTAATAGAAGATAAAAAAAATTAGCAGTTGAAGATTTCAACCAGTGTAGCTTAATTTAATATGCAGGGACAAATCTAGAAACTGACACATTCCCTGTGAACAACCTGCTGACTTTGGGGTCTGCAAGATATGCTTTCTAGGTTATGTTAAGGTCCCTTTCTCACAGTTACTTCATTTTTAAAGAAATGTTTTTCGTTATCTTCATCAAGGTTTTTGGATTACCAGTTCAAGTAATCATCATGGTTGTACTACTGTAACTGAGATAATCCATGGTGGTCTTCTTTCCCATTATTCTCTGTTACTCATTTTTATCCTTCTCCACATCCTCGATTGCCATGGACACCTTAACGCCAAACCAGACTCTTAGTGACAATAGTCAAACTCTTGTTTCCATCAGTGAAAGCTTTGAACTTCTTGAGCCCTTGGACTTCCAGTCACCGCTTTGTTGGAATATGGTTCAAGAATGTTGTTGGGAGATCAGAGTCTCCTACTTAGAATAGGAGATACGTAGATATTAGCTTTCCTATTGTAATTTTGTTTCCTACTTAGAATAAGAGATCTGCGGAGTTTTATCCTTCCTATTGTAAAAAGCCTATAATATAGCAATCTCCTTGTATAAATATGTGATACAGCGTCAATAATATTATTTGCGATGGCAGAAGCAGTGGGTTTCTGTGGCAGAGCTTTGACCATCCATGTGATACAATATTACCAGGCATGTAGCTGAGATGGAACCTCCTAACTAATCAGAACTGGTGCATGACTTCATGGAAGAGTCTTCAAGATCCTTCAAGTAGAGATTTCACTTACAGTGTAGACGTTCATGGACTTTCACAGCTAGTTCTGTGTAAAGGATCGGAAATAATATATCGAAGTGCTCCATGGGATGGTGTCAGGTTTGGTGGATGGCCTCCGTTGCAAGAGAATCCAGTCTTTAATCCTATTTTTGTCCAAAATTCTGGCTTCGTTTACTATGCTTTTGAACACAATGAAAATACTACCATTTCACGGTTTGTGCTGAATCAATCTAGCTTGATTAGGCATTTAACATGGAATCCAAGGCGTGGTGAATGGGTTGTTATATTCACATTACCAACTGATCAATGTGATATATATGCACCACGTGGTCCTAATGGGGTTTGCAATATAAATAACTCCCTTCACTGCAAATGCAAAGAAGGGTTCACACCAGAAGTTCCTCAAGACTGGGATAACTTGGATTGGTCCAGTGGTTGTGTCAGGAAAACGCCACTGAATTGTACTTCTGATGAAGGGTTTAAGAAGTTTCCAGGATGAAGTTGCCGTACACCTCTACAGTTTTGACGAAGGCATTCAACCGAGACAGATTCATCATTGACTGGGACATTCAGAAATTCTTATACAATGAATGATGTAACAATTACAACGTCGCATGGAAGATAGGAGGATATGACTGCTTCCATTCTATCCTTCAATCTTAAAGCATTTGAATCTCTCTCTATTTCCCCCCTGATTCCTTTTATCTTCTTATTACGGTTCTACTTTGTGTTCGAAACTGACAAAATCCGTAAAAAGCACTAGTAAGCTCCGAAGTTATTGTTGGCTAAATTATTTGCTTGTGTGGGGTCAAACCAACATCAAAAAGCAGGTTTTAAGGAAGAAAACAAGTCTGCAATTTTCTGCAGAGTACCATGAACAAGAGGAGATATACATTGTAGAAACTTATCTCACTTTTCTTCTTCTTTTTTTCTTCTCAAACATCTCCAGAACTTTGAGCCATATATACATGCACATAAAACCAACACACCTTAGCCTTACACTTGTTCATCTTAATCACCTTTTAATCTAACTATTACTTTCTTTCTAACACAACTTAACTAACTAAAATCAAGGTTAAATAGTTGTCACATTAACTTTACTAGTTACAGCATACTAACCTTAACAGTTATGCCATGCCGTGATTAACTTCTAATTGATCGATTAACAACAGGTCTCTTCTTTAATAATTTACAAATGTTTCTCCACGAACTGTTGTTTGGGTGGCCAATAAAGACAGTCCACTTTCAGATTCTTACGATGTCTTCACAATCACAGCCACAGGAAACTTACTTTTATTCAAGAACAGAGGAAACCTTGTTGTGAAAGATGGCAGAAGCAGTGGGTTTCTGTGGCAGAGCTTTGACCATCCATGTGATACAATATTACCAGGCATGTAGCTGAGATGGAACCTCCTAACTAATCAGAACTGGTGCATGACTTCATGGAAGAGTCTTCAAGATCCTTCAAGTAGAGATTTCACTTACAGTGTAGACGTTCATGGACTTTCACAGCTAGTTCTGTGTAAAGGATCGGAAATAATATATCGAAGTGCTCCATGGGATGGTGTCAGGTTTGGTGGATGGCCTCCGTTGCAAGAGAATCCAGTCTTTAATCCTATTTTTGTCCAAAATTCTGGCTTCGTTTACTATGCTTTTGAACACAATGAAAATACTACCATTTCACGGTTTGTGCTGAATCAATCTAGCTTGATTAGGCATTTAACATGGAATCCAAGGCGTGGTGAATGGGTTGTTATATTCACATTACTAACTGATCAATGTGATATATATGCACCACGTGGTCCTAATGGGGTTTGCAATATAAATAACTCCCTTCACTGCAAATGCAAAGAAGGGTTCACACCAGAAGTTCCTCAAGACTGGGATAACTTGGATTGGTCCAGTGGTTGTGTCAGGAAAACGCCACTGAATTGTACTTCTGATGAAGGGTTTAAGAAGTTTCCAGGATGAAGTTGCCGTACACCTCTACAGTTTTGACGAAGGCATTCAACCGAGACAGATTCATCATTGACTGGGACATTCAGAAATTCTTATACAATGAATGATGTAACAATTACAACGTTGCATGGAAGATAGGAGGATATGACTGCTTCTATTCTATCCTTCAATCTTAAAGCATTTGAATCTCTCTCTATTTCCCCCCTGATTCCTTTTATCTTCTTATTACGGTTCTACTTTGTGTTCGAAACTGACAAAATCCGTAAAAAGCACTAGTAAGCTCCGAAGTTATTGTTGGCTAAATTATTTGCTTGTGTGGGGTCAAACCAACATCAAAAAGCAGGTTTTAAGGAAGAAAACAAGTCTGCAATTTTCTGCAGAATATCATGAACAAGAGGAGGTATACAGTAAATAAACTTTTTCTTTCTTTTTCTTCTTTTTTACTCTCATACATCTCCAGAACTTTCAACCATACATATATTAAAAAAAACCAACACATCTTAACCTTACACTTGTTCATCTTAATCACCTTTTAATCTAACTATTACTTTCTTTCTAACACAACTTAACTAACTAAAATCAAGGTTAAATAGTTGTCACATTAACTTTACTAGTTACAGCATACTAACCTTAACAGTTATGCCATGCCGTGATTAACTTCTAATTGATCGATTAACAACAGGCTTTCGCCCATGCAAGTGTTTAACTTACTGTAGAACTTAATATTCATTGCATTCGACAGAAAGCAATTGCGCCAGGTTTAGTTAAAGGGAAAAATCTAGTCAATCTAATTAGCTTTCGCCCATGCAAGTGTTTAACTTACCGTAAAACTTAATATTCATTGCATTCGACAGAAACCAATTGCGCCAGGTTTAGTTAAAGGAAAAAATCTAGTCAATCTGATGAGAGTTTTCAACAGAAATGTGCAAAATGAAGTTGTTGAACAGTATTTACAGGACCAAGGAAGTTGACAGTTACTGTGGCAGACTGCAGATTTGACAAATTATAATCTGCACAGAACAATCAGTAAACATCTGTTAATGGATCAAACCAATGCCAAGATATTCTCAAGTGGCAATGTAGAAAAGTTCACCTATCAGATAAATGATAATCCACACCTGTAATCAGGGAACTGCATGTGCTGACTGCTAGTGTTGATATATTTCAAAAGAAATAAATGTAATATTTTGTGAAGGCGGCCACGATATCATTTCTGCGATTGACCATATTTTCCATTTCTTGTTCAAGTTCTATCTAGCAAGCCAAAATGTGGAGCTGCTTAGTCTAATATATTACAGTTTCTTTTCTACATCAACTAATCAAGAAGAGTGGAAGAACAAGCACTTGTTTTTGCCCAACATAATCGAAATTGACCGCAGAAATGGTCACTACTGGTTAGCAGATGAAATTTCATCTACGTAGAGAAATCATTTAAAGAATGCTATTTCTTCGTGTCAAGAAATCGAGAGTAAATGTATGGAAAAAAGACCACATAAATTTGAACTGAAGAGAGTGGAACTAAATCAATCATGGATACCAAGAAATCACTCCTGATCTTTTTGCTTATAGTCTTCTTGCCATTGTGTTATTCCATATATATCATAACCGTTAACCAATCCCTTACAGCTAGCAATGTTCTGGTTTCTAAAGAAAGAACTTTTGCAATTGGATCTTTTAGCTCTGGTGAGTCAAGATATAAATATCATGGCATCTGGGGACTACACAAATGCAAGCTCAACCGTGCTGGGTTATGCAACTACACAAATGCAAGCTCAACCGTGCTGGGTCTCCACATGTCTTTTTATGCAAAGGTTCTGTGAGGCCCGTAGTAACATTTTTTAAAACAGTCTTAGCCTAATTGGTTTTGTTTCCTTTTCTAGCCCATGTTAGTCCAATTTTTGTGGCCCAATAAGTGTGTGTGTGTGTGTGTGTGTCTGCAGCTTAGAGACACGCACTTTTTCTTACTCTCCCGTTTTTCTACCCTATTGCTGCAAATTCCTCTCTTCAAGCACAAAGTTAATTAATTAAGCAAGTTCCTGTAAGTTTCCTTTATCTTTTTTTTTTTTTTAATTTCTATTTGTTTCATTTTTTTTTAATT
>NW_011500122.1:19598-29797 GCF_000495115.2 Populus euphratica
CTCTCTCTCTATATATATATATATATATATATATATATATATATATCAAAATCACATTCTAATTAATCTTAATACATGTTTATATGCATATATTGCTACATATACTCAAATCAATTCAACGAACCACTAAATTATAATAAACCTAACATTCCAACTAACTAATTATAAAGGAATAAACCCAAAATAATACGATGAAACAAATAGAAAGGGATAAAGGAAACTTGTAATTTGCTTAATTAATTAGCTAATTGCTTGAAGAGAAAGGAATTTGCAGCAAAAAGGAAAGAGAAACGGGACAGTAGCTCTCGGCCGAAGAAAAAAAAAAAAACAAAAAGAGTAAGCTGGACATGTGTGTGTGTGTCTATATATATATATATATATATGGACACTTTTTGGGCCAAAGAAATTGGACTAACATGGGCTAGTGAAGGAAACAAAACCATTTGGGCTCACATTTTTTTCACAGATGGGAGTGTGAGCAGCTGTGCTTGAGGAATTGTTCATGTTCGGCGTTTGCAAGCTTAGGTTTTGAAAGGAATGGAGTTGGCTGCTTGACTTGGTATGGAAAATTAATGGAAATAACAATGGTCAGGGTTGACGCGGCATTATGGTAGGATGGCCTAAGCATAGTTTTATCAGCCAGGTCCATGGCGGGTGGAAGTAACTAGGTCTATTCATCCACAACAGTGGAAATCACAGTTCATGTCGAGGTCCACGAACTGCGAAACACCCTGCATACTAGATGGTAAAGCATTTCTATAGTTCTCTTGAAGTCCATAATTTGATTTTCAAACCATTCTGAAAATACAGCAGCTGACATTGTATACATGACTATTAAGAAATTGCTTATCTTAATGTATCCTACTTAGTAGTAGTGTGTCTGAGTCAAGAGCAAGAACACCAGCTGAAAAACTGTCCTGTTTTTACTCTCGCTTTCAATTTCTCTTTGCGACTTGCATGTTTTAGCTCATCACTATAGAAGAATCTGATAACCGAAAAACTCTTTCTTGTAATCACAAAGATGAAAGATTTCTTCTTTATTTCAGTCTGTAAAGGAAAGAAATCATTGAAAGATACTAAAATGTAAAGACAAAAGGAGATGGCTAACAAACCGTGCATCAGAGGTTTGAACTTTGAATCTGGGTGTTGCCAGCATGCATGGCAGCAGTTCAGACCAGGCTAGGTGTTTCCCTTCCTATTTCTATCTGCATCTCCTTTTCATTTATGCCTAGGCTAAATTATCATCCCTGTTCGTTACGAGTTTCATCAATCATAATTAAGAACATTCTTTGATCATAGCTACAATTTTTTTTTGTTACTTCGAACGAAGTTAATAGTGCATTGTACGAGCTGTTAATGATTCTGAGAGAGACATCTTCACGGAGTTGCAACACAGTAATGGTCAGCCGTGTTTATTTATAGCTAACTCTACTCCATCACCACCACCTTCTTGTACCTCAATTAGGGTATGAGGCGTACTGCAAATTTCTCTAAAAATGAATGCAGGTTCTTTTGGAGAAGGAATAGCTGCTTCAGAACTACTCAACATGAAAACAACAGCTAACATGGAGGGTCTGTCCATAGCATCTTCTTGCACACACAAGAGCCCGATTTGAATGCATTTCAAGACTTCTTGAGGGTGATATAACTCCGGCAATGATGAATCAACTATCTCCAATGCTCTCTCTTCTCTCCATAGCTCCCACACCTGTGTGGTTCATAGCATTAACAAACAGGAGGAGATGATAGTCAACATTAAATTGTATCTATTGTAATCAGTACTGCTAGAAGCATCTTACATGCCCAATCAAGGTCAAGGAAGAATCCTGTAGATTATATCTGTTGTTCCTCTTCCCACTTACAATCTCTAATAACATAACCCCGAAACTAAACACATCTGATTTCACCGAAATTTTGCCAAACGCAGCATACTCTGGTGACATGTATCCACTGCAAAGGAAAAATAGGCAGATAGTCCTTGATGTTAACTAAATTTTATACTCATCATTCATGAGTAATATGTGAATCTCTCTTTTCAGATGTACAGCTGTACTTACAATGTTCCCATAACTCTACGTGTCTCGTCTTGTATTTGGTCCCTTCCAAATATTCTAGCCATTCCAAAATCTGAGATTTTTGGGGTCATCTCTGCATCTAATAGAATGTTGCTGCATTTCAAGTCCCTGTGAATGATTCTCAACCTTGAGTCCTGGTGAAGATATAGAATCCCACGAGCGATACCAACTATAATGTCAAACCGTGTGCTCCAATCCAGGAACAATTCTCTTGTTTCATCTGTAAAAGAAGTTTCAAGTTTTTCATTTGAACAAGCATTAAGATGTAGCCATTATGAAAAGGCTTACCAAAAAGAAATGAGTCTAAGCTTTTGTTTGGCAAGTATTCGTAAATTAGCATCGGCTCTTCTCCCTGAATGCAACAGCCTACCAGTTTCACAAGATTCCTGTGTTGAAGCTTCGCAATTACCTTGACTTCGTTTGTAAATTCTTCTATTCCTTGTCCTGAATTTTTTGAGAGTCTTTTGACAGCAATCTCCTCCCCATTAGGTAGCTGACCCTAACATCACTCTGGCTAATCAATCCAAAGTTCAAACACAATTGAAGAGAGAATCGACTACTAATTTCTGAGATGTTGCATAAAGAACTACCTTGTAAACTGAACCAAAACCACCTTCCCCAAGTTTGTTATCTGGGGAGAAGTTTTTTGTGGCAGCAGATAGTGTGCTGAGCTTGAAGAAATCCAAGTCTACATCATTGCCACTTCTCCGGAGCTCGTTTGCCACCCAAGTCTCTTAATTAGTAGAATTTTCAATGACGGGAAACAGTAAGTGAATGCCTTTCTCAAAAAAATTCTTAGAACAAAAAATGTTTAAAGCGGCTGAAAACAACAGGACAAATATAAGCAGAACTTCTAAAATCTCCAACGTATCCTTTGTGTCGATTGTCAAATAAGATATACTGACAGCATCACCATGTGAAATGCTATTGGGGCGGAGTTTATCAGCTATTATTTTAATGGATGGTTACTTTATCAATTTATCCACCTTGTGTTGCGAGAATTGCTTTGTCTTACCTTTTTCTCCTCTCTTCATGAACCACAAATAACCAAGTACGCTAATGATCAACGATGTTGAAAAAACAGCTGGAATAAGGATGGTCAGCAACCCCTTTTTATTAGAACCATTTGATTTCCTTGCATTCTCAGCTGCATGAGAGTGAGAAGAGTACAGAGAACTTGAAACTTTTGTTACGAATGGTAACCGAAAAGATGGTAACTGAAACAAAACCACAACAATTCTTTGCCCACTGATATTATTGTTTATGAGAAATGTTTCAGGAAAGTATTGCTTTTTATTGGAAAATTTAGAGCAAAGCAAGAAGTACCTAATTCAAGCGCACCAACACGAACATACAGATCATATCTGTCATTCCTATCGTATGTTGTGTCCATTAATTCTCCATGCCATGTAATGCAGCCCTTTGCTATTCCTGGAGCATCTACAATTGCATACGCAGAGCATGAGCAATTCATCTTGCATTGCTTTTCGCAGTTTGCACGACTCATACTTGTGTTCACCCAAACTGCAAATGAAAAATCAGGAAGTAATACTTTGTCCACCTTCACAAACCCTTCTCCAGGATGGCACACTGAGGAAGATTCTAGTCCCTTGCTGACACAACCACCAGACCCATCTCTCAGATACCAGTTCCTTGCATCCTTGAGTTCATATCCAGGCAAACAAGCGCACTCATACCTGGTAATGTCAACAGGTTCACACGTACTATAAGCACCACATTTTCCATACCAATCACATTGGTACTTGGGTACTGCCCAGAACTCCTTCCATTTGCGGTCACTTACATGCCAAGTTACAACCTTCAAAAACCCTGTATGATCCACCATTATTCTAAGGATAATGGAATCATCAATAGGTGTGTAGACAAAGTATACTTCATCTTGAATGTTTACGAAGCTTTCCTTGTACAATTGCCACTGGCCTCTCCATGGCCATGAGGCTGTTCGCCAATAACGTCTTGTTCCCCTGGAGAGAAAGAACTGTGGTAAGCCATTGGGATAGAGCTTAAACGAGAAGTCCCCGGTTCCAGGGTCATCTGCTGATCTCCATGATGTCAGAAACAGTTCCTGACCTGTTTTCCTATTTAATCCAAGTTTCATTCCTGCTAGCATGGTATCTGTAGGATAATCAAAACTTTGCCACACAACTCCCTTACTTGTAGTCTGGACCAGAACCAGATTTCCTGAATCCAAAAGCTGAGCTTCACAAGTATATCCAACAGAACAATTTGCAGACCATACTGGAACCGTTCGTTCAGAGTCACCATAGAGGACGAGGTTTCCGTATTGGTTGATGGAGAGAAACCCTGAGGAGCCATTGATTGGGTGCCCTCTATTTGCTACCCACACAACAGTTTGTTCAGGTACCTTATGATACCAAATTCCAAGGTATCTAAAGCTTGGATTAACAAGGCTAAAAAATCCTAATGCAAAATTGTTTTCTTTGGAGATCACAAGGCTTCCATCTTTAACTGTTTGGTTTGTCTTTATGGCGTCCATGTAAGCACATGAAGTGAATTGGAGGGTTAGAAGAAACATAGAATGTAGAGAAATTTTTTTGGCAATCATTCCCTCAACTAAGTGGTGGAAATGTGAACAGAATAAGATAAATCTAATCTTGTATGACTTCTGGGACTTCAGAATATGGGGCAAGGTCACCTTGCGTGTTTCTTGGTGTTGACTTTGCTAACGTGCAATATATATGTACTGAAAATGATGATTGGAGGAGCTTAGATTGTAAAAGGGAACACTGGCTTGTGTGGATGTGTAGAAATAATGTAATAACAGAGTTTGCTTTCCATGTTCATATTCTTGACTTCACCTTAGCAGCCACTTAAGACAACCAGACAACCATTATACAAACGTGTTCAAGAGTTGTCTGTATCTCTCTGACATGGAAATTTCTTTAGCAGCCATTTTTTAAGTTATAATGCATCCTGCAAATATCTGTAAACCCCAAGTGATGAAGATCAAAATTTCCCTAGGCTGTATTCTATTTCAATGACTTTTAAAAGTTGACTTTGCATACGTGCATTTGATGACTGAAACATACTACCTTTTTATGTTGGAAATTGTCACAGCTCGATTCCCCTTCAAGTTCCTTACCTATGTGAACATAAACATACACTCCTACCTTTTCTTTTAATGCAATTAGTGTTCTATGTGGCATTTTATTTCATAATTAATTTTATAAAATGAATCAATTATCTTTATACAATCCTTAATACAACTCAATAACTAGACATGACTTAATAATATTAATTATAATAAAAAAAAGTTTTATCATGACTTAATAATATTAATTATAATAAACAAAAAAAAGTTTTGAAAGTTCAATAAAAACGACATGTTAACTAAGCTATAAGCTTGAAATAAATAAATAATAAGATGATGAAGTTCAATAAAAACGACATGTTAACTAAGTTATAAGCTTGAAATAAATAAATAAATAATGAAATAATAAGTTTAACAACTCAGTAAATAAATAACATTCAATATACATCCATGATATAATATAACAATGAAGAATATATACAAGTTTGGCTTTGTGTTTTTACAAGTGAGTTTCACAAGCAGACTATAGCAAGAAATATCATAAAATAAAGCTTATTAGAAAGTCAATATGTAATGAGTACGACGTAGCAAGAAATATCATAAAATAAAGCTTATCAGAAAGTTAACATGCAATGAATATGACATTCTAAAATGTAGGATGATCAATCATCACTAGTTAATGATCTCCCCTAACTAACTAAGTTTCAAAATAATAATATGCACAAAGGTTAACAATATCCTATTAGCATGAGTATATAGATTAACATACCACAGGGTCATAATCAAACATAACATAATCATTTTTTAAAAGCTTAGTTCATGCAAGGTCATAATCAAACATAACATAATCATTTCTTAAAAGCTTAGTTCATACAATCAATTAAATCAATTAAATAAGGAGTTATCAATTCAGATGTGCATAATATCTCATATCGAGAAATGAGTTTCAATATGTGATCATGATTCATCATAAGCAAAAGATAATGAGCAATATATATTTTACCAAGAAGCATGATTCAATTTATATTAACAATTCAAATATCTATATTATGTCAAAGAATCAACTCAATCTAAAAACTTAAACTGTTAAGTGAGACCATGAGATATGATTTACATAATTTTTTAACACACCCCCTCAAGTAAAAGCTCTTTGAGCTTGAAACTTGTACATGTTCACACTATCTTGTGCTTAATTATCAAATAAAATGGAGTTGTGAGATTCGAACTTATAACTGTTTGGTCAACAAGGCTTTGATATCATATCAAATAATCAACTCAACCTAAAAGCTTAAGCTATTAGCTCATGCAAGACTTATATTCTTAGCCCATCATACCCAAGCCTAAAGTTTAGCCCAAACTCAACCCTACTAACCTAGGTATTTAAACAAAATGTTGATAGAGAATTTTTTTTCTTTCTTTCTTTTCCTCTTTTCTTCTCTCTACCATAACTTCCCCCTGTATATACCAAAGATTTCAGTTTTAGCTTAAGTTTTGATTTAAGAAAGTTTGAAGAAATAAGTAAGTGATTGTCTTTTTGTTATTCTTGATTAAGAGATTGATTATGGAAGAATTTAAAGAATTGTTTAAGGTTTGTATATTGTTTTAATAATTAAAATATTTAAGAATTTTAATTCATGTATTAGGATGTTAGTTGGCTTGAAATGAACATATTTGATGTCTAGAATTATGAGTTATTAAAGAACAAATTATTATATTATGGAAACTATAGAATTGAATATTGGCAAATCAAGATTCTGGAAATCCCTATCAACCGGTTGACTAGTTTTTGCTAGTCGAGTGGTTGGCTGAATTGGCCGACTGGTTGGCCTATGATAATAGTTGACTAGTTGATCATTTTGGTTGACTGGTTGAGCCAATATTAGAGTTTTATCGAGTTTGTTAGGTTTGATTAATTTGGGTTATGTTCGAGATCTATTGAGTAAAACACTTTGGCCTTATATTTATGTTTTGGTCTCTAAATTTAAAGTTTTTAATCTTTTATGTTACTTTGCTTCAAGTCATTTCTGAGTGTTTTTTGTATCCATTACATGTTCTGTTGACATCCCTCCTAATGATCTTTAGTAGTATTCGATTCTACATTCATTTTTCTTTTACTTTTTTTTTTCTGGGTGAAAGAGATAATCTTATATATATATATATATATATATGTTGATTATATGATAGTACAACTAGTTAATTTCTTGAATATTTATATATATTGTTTTATTTTTCGAGTATTCATCCATTCTTGAATTTGTCATTATATTTTGTTGAACTAAATTCTATTCAATATAATATACATTGCTTTGATAATTATACGAGTTTATATTATATTCGATATCGGTATACTTGTCAGTAACTTCATGCTAACAGAGATTAATTAGTCCATGTGCATATGATATTTTATATAACTAGTTGGTGAAAGAGGCATCAACTTATAATGTATGATCCTCCCACAATGGTCACCTTCGAGTGTCATATGGTAACCTTTGGGTGTCATCTGATATCTGACATGCATTCCACTGCTTTATATTAATATGCTTAATATATATATTTATATCAAGATATATCGATTTGTAAATTATTAATATCTAAAAAGTATGTTAAATACTATTCTCTCACTGAATTGGTTGAATTCACCCTTTCTTTTTTAATATTATTTCAGGGTTTTAGTTTCTATTAGCAGGTGAACTTTATTGAGTGTTCATGTTTCTTTAGTTTAGGTCGGTATATCTTGCTTGTTTCACGAAGCTTTCCTATTATTTTTTTATTTGATGTATTAGACGCTCCACTATTACATTGTTTTAATTATTTTTGGATTTTAGCAATGTAATAAGCATTATGGTTATTTTTTTGCCTTATCTGACAATGAGAATAATTTTGAAGTGTTATTTGATTTTGAAGATAATAATATTTTGAAAAATATTAAAATATTATGAAATCTTTATATAATTTATTTTATGATATGTACGTTCTAAAGCTTAGCATAGGTGGGGTGTTTTTACGACACTGCTCCTGCGTTGCTAGTCATGGACTCGAAATTCAGGCTGTGATAGGCGAGGCTCTAAAATATAATTTATGGAATATTATTCACTCACCTATCTCAAAAATAGAATAAACACATAAGAAAATATTAAAGGAATGCTACTTATGCTCAATAGGTGGAATATTATGAGTATTTGAATACAAAAAACAAAAAAAAAAACTTAAAATGACTTGAAGCAAATAACATAAGAGATTACAATACTAAGATTAGAGACTAGAACGTATTTAAAAAACTGAAACAGATCCACCTGATAGATATTAAATATTTCCCAAACTAATCGAACATAAAAAAATCAATTAGCTCGCACTACTCAGTCAACCAATCGACCGAAACCATCGGGCCAACCAGTTGATCAGGATTTTAAAATCTCAATTTGCCAGCTCTTCAAAATTATAGATCCTTAAAATTTCAACTTATAACTCAAAAACTCATAACAATTAATTAATCCATCAACTAAACTAAAAAACACAAACTTCAAATCCCTAAAATTTTAACAAATTTGAAACCATAGTTAATAACAACAATCATACACATCAAAGTATAAATCTTACCTAAAAACCTATATTCTCCCACTCCTCTTTCTTGTATCTTTTTCTCTTTTCTCATCTTCTTTTTTCTCTTTTTCTCCTTTTTGGTATGCTCTCTTTTAATTTTGGGTCACTTTTTTTTCTATTTATATTTGTTAACTTTATACAATTACCAAAATATCCCTTACTCATAACTATTGTTTACTCCTTCAAGGGTGTTGTTGCCTTTTCTTATTAAATTTTTTTCCTTTCCTTTTAAAAATATTACAAAAATAGTGACAATTAAATATGAAATTATGATGAATATCAACCATATTAACTATAACTAAAACTGATTAGAGTTTCACTATAGCGTCAAATATTGTTCACTATGAGTGAATTCATTGTGGATTGCATTGTTCTGCACTATAAGAGGGGTACCATGCACTATGAGTGAATTCATTGTGGACTACACTGTTTGGTGGGGGCATGTGTAAGGTTGCAGCCAACATGCCCCAAGCGTTAGGCTAGAGGCGCGCCCCCTGGATATACGCACACGTGGCGATTGGGTTGCTGCTTGTGTGCTGGCAGACAAAGCGCATACATGGCGCTTAGGTTGTTACCTCAGTGCTGGGTACACCCCTGCGCCCACATGACGCTTGGGTTGCCTGCCTGTGTAATAATAGACAAAGCACATGCATAACGCTTAGGCTGCTACCTCAGTGCTGGGCATACGCCAGCGCATACGTAGTGTTGGGATACTTGCTTAAGGGCAAACCAAAGCCCTGCACACACGTGATGCTTGGGATACTCTAGGAGTGAGCCATGCTCGTGCCCCACTTAGGGACACATGGCGCATGGGCCATGGCACTAGACCCGAGGTTCCTTGGTCCTAAGATTCTAAATATTATTATTTGTTTTATAAATATTATTATTTTTATTAATAATAAAATAATTAATAAATTTGAAAGAACTTATTTTTATTAATATTGAAAACATATTGTTATTTCTATTATAATTTTTTATGATATTTTTATAAAATAAAAGGTGAGCCTATAGTGTGATATTATTAAAAATAGTAAACAATTCTAAGTATTAATATAAAAAATACTATAATTTGAGTTGTAAATATTATTATTTTTCTTATAATACAAAGTATTCATATAAAACGTATTATTATTTGTTCTAATTATGATTATTATTTTATAAGTCAAAATATTCATATCAAAGATATTATTATTTCTTTTATATTATTATTATTATTATTATTATTATTATTATAAGAATTCAAATTTCTAATAGAAAAAATATTATTATCTTTTGTGTCATGAATATTATTATTTTTAGAATAATTAATATTATTAATCAAATAATTACTAAATTAGAAAAATATTATTCTTAATTTTGAAAAACAACCATATATAGACTTGATTTGAAAAGTAAAACTAAAAATTATTATTATTATTATTATTATTATTATTATTATCATCATCATCATC
>NW_011500122.1:29841-44637 GCF_000495115.2 Populus euphratica
ATTATTATCATCATCATCATCATCATCATCATCATCATCATTAATAAATTTTTAAAAAAATTGTTATTACTATTGAAGAAAAACTATGCATGGACAAGAGGCGCATGGGCTACAGCCTGGAGGTGGGCACACCCTCTGCGCGCTCATGCCTGAAGTGCACACATGGCACTTGGGTCGTGCCTCAGTGTTAGGCACACCTGCCTGGGGGCTAAGCATAGTGCTACGCACACGTGATTCTTGAGCTCCATAGACATGACCCATGATTGTGCCCCACTTGGGAACACTTGATGCTTGGGTAGTGTCGCTGGACCCAAGGGGAATGGGTCCGACGTTAAGACTCAAGATCAATGAATCTAGCATTAGGACCCACTTATTATTGGGTCTTTCATCAAGACCCAAGGTTCTTAGGTCTTAGGATTCTAAATATTATTATTTATTTTTAAAATATTATTATTATTATTATTAATAAATTTCAAAGAACATATTATTATTAATATTGAAAACATAATTATTTATCTTATAAATGTTTAAGATATTTTTTCTAAAAATAACAAGTGAGCTTGTGGCATGGTATTATTAAAAATATTCAACAATTCTAGGTATTAATATAAAATATATTATAATTTGCATTGTCAATATTATTATTTTTCTTATAACACAAAGTATTCATATAAAACATATTCTTATTTTTCTTATTATTCAAAGTATTCATATCAACATATTATTATTTGTGTTATGAATATTATTATTTTTATTAAAATTCAAGTTTTAATATAAAAAATATTATTATTTTCGTTTTCAATATTCTTAGAATTAAAAATAGTATTATTTATGTTATGAATATTATTATTTTTATAATAATTAATTTTAGTAATGAAAAAATTAAAAAAATATATTTTTAATATTGAAAACCAACCATAGATTTGATTTGAAAGGTAAAACTAAAAATTATTATTACTATTATTATTACTATCATCATTAATAAATTTTAAAAAAAACTGTTATTATTATCGAAGAAAAATTATGTTGGGACACATGGTGATTGGGCTTCTGCCTGGGGGTTGGGCACCTCCTTGTGCCCACATGGCGCTTGGGCTCCTGCCTAAAGCACACACCTGGTGCTTGGGTCATGCCTCAGTACCATGTATACATGGCGCTTGAGCTCCCTTGCCCCTAGGTTGGCATAACCCAATGCACATGTAGTGTTTAGGCTGCATTGACGCTAAGGTCCACCTTAATGGTGGCCACATTCCTACGCACACGTGGCGCTTGAATTTAGCATTTGTGCTTGGCACACCATAGCTTATACATGATGCTTAGATATGCCAAAGCCCAACTATCATTTGGATCCATATATTACAAAATTTAAAATAGTCTTGGATCATTATTTATGCCAGACCCAAAATAAACTTAAATAATGCCCGTATAGAATTTAAATAACCTTAAATTCTGGTAATATAAAGACCTAACTTTTTTTAAAAAATAAAAGATAAACCCAAAATATTCCGCATGCCATCTAACTAGTAAACACACTATAATGTTAGTTCTTTCTCCTTAAACTCCCTTCATTTTTTATTTTATTTTTTTGTCTCAATATAGGATTCATTTGGTCACCATTTTGTGATTTCTGTTAGTGGTCTTTTCTGTCTACTGTTGTTAGTCTCGGTACTTGAGGTCTAGGTTCCTGTTCTGCTTTTGGAATTCTCTGTCACTTCTTAGATGCTATCTTTTCTGTCTACTGTTGCTAGTCTCGGTGCTTGTTGTCAATGGTCTTGCTTTGGCTGAAAATTGGGGATAATTCTTGCTTTGTGGAGGTCAGCCTTTAAGCAAGATAATCGACCCTCGCTTCTCTGGCTGATAGTCACGCCTCCATTCTCCAGGATTCTTCCAAATTATGCCGTAAGCCATACACTAAGAATAAACAAATTACTTGACCGTCATTTAAGGGCAAGTTTGAATTGTGATTTCCACCAACCATCCACCATTGTTGTAAATCTACAAATTAGACAAATACTTTATCATTTAAGGGCTGATAATTACGTCTCCAATCTCCGGGTATCTTTGAATATAGTAAGTATTCTTAAGAATAATTGACTAAATAATTTGAGTTTTGGAAATTAAAGATTTTATATAAATATAAAAATATTGATTTCCAAGAGTCAGAAGAAGAAGAAGTGGAAGTGTAAGAGTACTCTGAAAGCCATCTAAATTGGTTTTTTTTTTTAACCAATTAAAAGGATTTATTCTTGTATAAAAGAATTATTTATTTATTAATTCCAATATTATAATTGGAAAGGAATTTTCCCTTGGAAAAAAAATAGCCTCCATGCTAAAGTCAATTGCTCAAGGTTACACGTCATATATACACTTAAAAACATATTAAAACATTTTTTAGATTTTTCTTTTATTTTTTATATCAAAATCATTAAAATATATTAATTTGATTTTTTTTTCAAATTAAACACGTTTTTAAAATGCAGTTCTAAACACAAAAACAAACTGTGCAGCAATCGAGTTAACTTGCACATTAAAATGGATAAAAAATGATCCATGGTTGAACACTAAGAAACAGAAATCTAGTAGAATCACCCATCGAAAGGCCTAGCACACTAATTTTTCCAGATTATGAAGTTTTCTACGAGTTTGTATAGAATCGTACGACCAAACCATAAAGATCTTTTTATTAGATTATGTGCAGGTTAGCCAAAAAAAAAAAAACTTTCCAAAAACAATAACAAGTTTAAACACTATATATATATATATATATATATATGCAAGTAATCATAATAAAAGAGACAAAACTTGTTAAAATTCTTTGTGAGGTGGGCATTAAATGAAGTTTTTTCCCTTGATTGCAGCCAATACTTTAGCATTTATGGTGATGAGAAGTGTGATTAAGAGCTTGAGGAATGTTAGATGATAAAAAATATGCTCTTTGATGGTTTTTTATATTTTAGTGTTTTATATTTTAGTGGGAGATTGATGATATTTTAGAGATTTTTCTTTTTAGAAACAAGGTGTCCATATCCATTGACACTTTCTTTTTTTACTTGAATATAATATAATATTGTCTTTTATATTGAAAAGAGTCCTATCAAGAAGTGTATATAGACATTCTTGTCCTGAATAGTTATAGACTACATTGATCTGGGTCTTAGTAGTAATTGGTTTAAGCATATTTTTCATATTTAGCATTCTCTCATTGAATTTATAAAGATAATCTCTTATGCTTTTATTTTTTTATTAGATGATTTCTAAGAGTCTAGTTGTACTCTTTTTAGCTAAAATGCCTGTGCTAAAATGAGAAGTAAGATTTACACAATAATCAATAAGGCTAAAGATGAAGCCCTGTTCAAGTTTATGATCCAGTACCCTAGTAAAATCATAAAAAAATTATGGGATAATTTTGCATATAAATATCACTCTTTTGAGTTACAAGTTCTAGAATGCTTTTGATATTTTGTATGTTCTTTTTAGAATATGTAAGACCATCATAGTTTTTAAATTAGCTTTTATATTTGTGTAACACTATAAGAAAGTGAAGAGTCTCCCACCATGGAAATGATGTTTATTCTTAGAAGGTAATGCATTCTCTAATCTTATCTTATGTCTATATTTTTTTTATTATAAAGCATGTAAGGGAGAGCTAGATAAGGATTGATGGAGATAAACATGCCTGTAGTTGGGACTTACAAAGGAGGGTTCTTCGTAGCGAGAGAGGATCCTTCAAAGAGTAAAAGTATTGTGCATACTTTACATGTTACTTTATCATGTTTTTTTTTTTTCATGGAAATAGAGTTGTTTTTGTTCTTCTAGTGCATATAATGGAGTTGTGTATGAATTTCATGTTGAGTGAATAAAAGAGTAAGAAGTCATTTTTATATGACTATAACAATATTATTGAGCACTTGCACTTGATAAGTGAATTTATTAATATCTAGAGGAGTTGGGTTCATATGGTAGGGAGATAAGTTATCCTTTCATGTCTCAAACTAGTTTTTTGTTCTTTCTCTCATATATGACTCCCTTGATGAAATCAGAAAAATTCCAGATATTAATTTAGTTTTTCGTTTCACAAGTCCACGAGTTTTCTTGCAAAATATATCCTTGATGGATTAGGGACCCTTCAATGTCAAAGTTAACAAATGTTAGAGAAGTGTAGGGTGTATGAAATAGAATACAAGAAAAATACATGTATGAAGAGAACGACTTTATAATCTATGGTGTGGTTGGCTTTAGCTTTTTTATAGGCTAGAATGGTATGACTAGCATTGACTGGTTTTTTATGGTTTAGGCCCAAAATAACATGTCCAGCTTTGACTGGCTCTTATAGTTAGCTTTCAATGGCTAAATAGAGCTCTAGCCTTGCCACGCCCAAAAAATATACCAAACATGCTAGCGGCGTGACCAATATACAGTCTAGGGGATCACCACCAGTGACCTCAATAATTGTGCAAGCCTCTTGCATACAAATCAAACATAATCCAAAAGGGAAAACTTCATAAGTAGTTCTTATATGTCAAATATCTCAAAACTCCTAATACAATTTTCATATTATCAAATTATTTGATTCTAAATAATAATATTAAAACATATAAATCATAATTAGTAGCCTACAATAACAACCTTTAATAATGATATCTAGACAACGATCCTTTCATCCATAATGATGAATCACCTAAAAAAGACACATTTTCCTATAAAATATTGAAAGATTTTCTCTTGCCCAGAAGAAAAATAATTCCAAATAAAGATGAGCTTTTATGACTCACTTAGTAATCAAAACAAACTGTACGACCTAAATTTTTTATCTAAACTCAAATTCCAGACAACCCAAATCCAACCTAAATTAACCTAGATATATAAGATAAATTTATAAGAAAATTATTTTTCTCTCTTCTAATTCTTATGATTGTCATGACCTTACCCTCATTAAACCAAGGATTTCAATTTTTTATATTCAGTTTTTGAATTCAAGAAAGGTAGAATTAACGAGTAAGTGTTTCCCTCCTATGTTATTTTTTTATTTTTCAGGGTTTTTATGGAAGGATAAAAGAAGATCTTAGTTTATGAGTACAATTGATTAATTTCTTAAACATTTATATTTGTCGCTTTATTTTTCGAGTACTCATCTATTCTTGAATTTAAATTCACATTATGTTAAATTAAATTCTATTCGATATGATATACATTGCTTTGATAATTATACGAATATATATTACTTCTTTATATAGGACTTGTCAGTAACTCTATATTAACAAAGAGTAGTTAATTTATATACACATAGTATTCTGTATACCTGGCTGGTAAGAGAAGCACCAGTCTATGATGATTAATCGTCTCATAGTAGTTAACTTCAAGTATCATCTAGTCACCTTTAGGTGTCATTATCCCCAACCTCACAATTAGATTGTTCAAAATTTATGTTTTTGGGGTTTAATTATAATTTTTCTAATTTTTAAAGACTAAACTGGAATTTTCACAAATCAATAACTAAATTGAAGTTTTATCATCTTCAATCTTAAGACTACTCTTTTCAGAATTTTTAGAAAAAATTACTACAAAATTCTTAACCATTCTTACTCATAACACATCAATTAAACCATTATCCATAATAATTAATCCATCAAACTTTAAAAAAAAATTAAGTTTAAATCTTTGGAAACTACAACAAAATCAACATCACTCCTAATAACAAAAGTTATGCATATCAAACATGAAGCATACCTTAATAGCCATAATAATACACCCAAGAGCTCTATTATCTTTTCAAATCAATTTTTATTTTTAGGATATTATAGGCCCAGGGGATCCCTCTTTTTTTTTTTTTTGCCATGTGACTATGTGTATTCTTGTTCTTTGAATTTCTTCATGATAAAAGAGATGGTATAATTGGTGGAAAAATTGGTATGTTAACAAGGGCTAGCCATGGTGGTCATTGGTTAATGTTTCATGCCATGATCATTTCCATTTACCTACTTGTAGCAAAAACAGAAAATAAATAAATAAATAAATTATGCTAAAAATTAGTAATCCATATCCCATCCGAAGTGACACATTGAATAAAGCAAAAACCATGAAGCATGGAAGGGTTGAAATAAGCAAAACATGATTTAGGGTTTATCAATCAAAATGGTTTGTAGTTAATGGAGCATTTATATTTTCAAGTTTAACAAAAACCAGTATTGAAATATTTTTTATTTTTAAAAAAGCTATACCTTTTAGAAATTAAATCACTCTAATCAACTTTTTGCTAAAAAAAATAGCTGAAAATTATTTTAGCTGATTTTAACATATGGGATGTTAGAGCTACTCTTTAGAAAGGGAAAATTATGATGTTTTGAAAATAAATTAATAGAAAAAGACAACCAAGCCCTTGAAGACTTAGAAGTATAATTAAATGATGGGTATTATGATAATTAAATAATAGTTGATAAATATAAATAGGAAAAAAAAAGAGAAAGTTGTGTTCTTGAGAGCAAACCGTGAGAGAGAAGGGAGGAGGAGGAAGAAGAAGAAGAGAAAAGAGAAAAGAGGGAAAAAGAAGAGATTTGAAGAAAACAAGTTTAAATATAAGATTTAGATTTATAAATGTATAAATGTGTTCTTTTACCTTTAAATTTATGTTTTGTTGAATGTTAGGGTTTTGAAGATTGTGTATTGAGTTTGATTGATGAATTAATTTGAATGTTATATGTTAATTGTTATGAGTAATGAATTATTTAGTTAATTGTGGAAGATTGCAAGTAAATAATGAATTTTGAGTTAGAAATCTTTAGATGACTATAGGTTTTCTATGGAAATTCTGAGTTTAAGGTTGAAGATGATGAAATTTAAGTTTGGTCCCTCAATTTGTGAAAATTTAAGTTTAGTCCCCAAACTTTGGAAAAATTAAAAATTAGTCCCTAGAGCATATTCTGAGATTTTGGACAAAATAAAATACGAATTATAAACAGAATTCCAGTATAGTTATGAATTTTTAACACTTTCTATTTGGTCCTCCCATTTAACAAAAATTACAATTTAACCCTAAAAATTTGAAAACATTCTAGAGATTCTGGAAAAAAATAAGGATGAATTATGGACAAAATTCCACTATAGTCATGAATTTATGATATTTTTAGTTTAGTCCTCCAATTTGACCCTTAAAAATATAATAAATTCCATATTTGTCCATAATTGTAATATTAGACTTTTCATACTGGTTTGATGAATAATTGAGAGTTATTTAGTGAATTATTATCAAGTCTTATTATTTATTTTATTATAGATTAGATTTCGAAAAAACCATTTAATTTTGGATTTTTAGGAAAAATTACTAGTTTTGTTTAAAAACATATAGGATTATGGAATAGACTCTTAATTAAGTCTATTAAATAGGTTATATGTTCTTTCGAGTCATTTTTGAATATATCTCATTTGCATTCAAATAATCCTCATATTCTATCGGCGGGATATTAGTAGGATTTTCTTTGGTATTTGTTTTCGAGTTCTGTTTGCTTTCGAATCAGATGAGTGAATAATTTTTTATATGCATGAGAAATATTATAAATATTTGATTTGTTAATATGAGTTAGATCATTGCTTCTTGATAATATATATATATATATATATATTGATTATTATCCTTGTTATAATAAAGTATAATCAATTGTTAAATTTGAATTCTTGATATGAACCAATATATATTTTGAATTGACTTCTAAATTAATAGCTCTTTATTTAATTGATATCATGAGTTGAGCTTTGAGATATGAATATATTTATTTGATCATGATTATGAACCTATGGTATGTCAGTCAGAATATCAATGCTAATAGGATAGTATTAGTCTTTATACACATTATATCTGAACCTTAGTTAGTCGGAGGACTCACCAACCTGTGTGAACTGATCATCCCATAGTACAAAGCCTCATGCTCATTGTGTAGTTGGTCGGAGGAGTCACCAACCTATGTGGACTAATTATCCCATAATACGAAGCCTCATGTTCATGGTGTTTTGATTTTCTAATGAATTTTACCTTATGATATTATTTTTATGGCATATTTGATAAACCTTTCTATAAAAACCTAGAGTCATAATTATATATATATATATATTCTCATTATTGTATTATCTTGTGTATGTGTGTATTAAATATTATCTACTCATTGGGATATTGAACTTACTCTCTCATTATTTATCTTTTCAGGCTTATAACTTGTTAGCGGGTTATTTTATTGGACCTTCAAAATATGCTTTTTTGGTTCTAATTAGTACTTTTTCATATCTAGTTAGTGCTCTAGAACTATAAATGTGTATTAACTCTTATATTAAGACATTTAAATTATGTTATGCATTTAGTTTTGTTGTTATTGTTGTGTTGAACTCTAATTGAGTTATTTTAAAGATAAGTTTGTATGTAAATTTGGGTTTGCATAGATATGAAATTTTAAAAGGAAACTTTACCTATGTGTCGATCATGAATATGGGAATCGGGTCATGACAAAAATAATATTGCATTAGCTTGAACAAATTGTTGGAAAAGAACTTGTTTAATCACTCTCCCCCTTTCATTCCAAATATTTATCATCTTCTTCCTTCATTCTCAATCTATAATTCTCAAAGCATGATTATAAAATTTGATAATGAAAATTTTGAACCAATAAATCAAGAAAAGCATCATTGGAATGGGAAAAAGCCCTTCGAAATTATTATGTGCATGCTTGAGGAACCTAGAGCCATAATGCATGGTTAAGAATTATCCATAGGGACTTGAAAAATAGCGATATTCTTCTTGATGGAGAGATGAATGACAGAATTTCAGATTTTGGGACTGCAAGGATTTTTTGCGGGAACCAAAACGGTTGCAAATACAAACAGATTTGTCACTTGTCAGCACATAGCAAGCAGAAGACATCAATGTTTTGTGGTGCTATGCAAGTCTTTGTTGCCAAACTTAAGTTGCTTAACGATCACCACTTCGCTATGATGAGAAGTCATAATGAATCGATTCTTAGTTTTCTTGCTGGAGGAACAAGTTCTTCCGTAAACCAGGTGACCTGTTGTCTTGTGGATGCTCGATAAGCTCAATACCTCTTCTAATGAAGTTTTATGGAACAAGTTCTACTCAGAATTTGTTTTGCGCAAATCGATATGGAGATCTTTAATTTTGAAATGGAAAAGGTTGCTGTGAAACGTTTTAAGAATTTCTCCAAGATTTTTATAGCAAACTTGGAGATTGAAATTTAAATGGGGTTGCTTAGAATATTGCAGTCAGGTAATCAGAAGGATCAGCTTGAATTCAAGGACAGAGGAGAAAATGCATTCGGTGAAGATCGCAGGACTCGGATGTTTCCAGCAAAGAACATATTAGGGAGAAAAACTAGACTAAAAACGTCATGCTCACTTGATCAAGATTTTGATGGCTGGATGGTTTTCACACAAACAAATTCTTGATATAAGAATATCATCGTCGTTTGAAATCCTAGACTCTCCAATAACTGAGTTAATCTTCTCTTACGAATCAGATGCTGGACAATGAAAAAACCTTTTGCAATAATCATCTAAAGCATCCATATTTTAGAGATCATGTGTATCATGACTTGAATCCCAGATTCATCACCATCATATAAAAATTCTTCTTTAAAGTTTTATATCTATACGAACCCAAACTTATATACAAATTTATCATTTAAACAACTCAATCAGAGTTCAACGTAACATTAATAACAAAATAAACTCCATAATATAATTTGATTGTCTTAATATAAGGTTTCATGTAAATTCATAGCTTTGGAGCACTAATTAAACATAAAAAGAAGGTACAAATTATAACCAAAAGAACAAATTTTGAAGGTTCAACAAAATGACCTGTTAACAAGCTATAAGCCCTGAAAAATAAATAATAAGAGGATGAGTTCAATAACTCAGTAAGTAAATAATAAAACATATATATACAAGTACGACTTTAGATTTTTATAAAAAGGTTTCTCAAATAGGCTATAATAAAAATATCACAAGGTAAAGCTCATCAGAAAATCAAAATGCAATAAGTATGAGGCTTCGTACTGTGGAATGATTAGTCCACACAGGTTGGTGACTTCCTCAACCAACTAGCATTCAGATACTATGTGCACAAAAAGTAACACTACCCTGTTAGCATAAGCATTCTGACTGGCATACTATTGGTTCATAATCATAATCAAACAAATATATTCATATCTCAAGGATCAACTCATGATATCAATCAAATGAAGAGCTATCAATTTAGAAGTCAATTCAAAATATATATTGGTTCATATTAAGAATTCAGATTCAATAATTGATCATGCTTTATCATAATAAGGATAATAATCGGCATATATATTATCAAGAAGCATGATCCAATTCATATTAACAAATCAAATATTTATAATATTTCTCATACATATGAAAACCTAACTCGAAAGCAAACAACACTCAAAAGCAGATACCGAAAAAAATCATACTAATGTCTTGCTAGTAAAATATCAAAATTATTTGAATACAAAGCAGAAATATTCAACATTGACTCAAAAGAATATATAACCTATTTAATACATTTATATAAGGATATATTCCATAACTCTATATATTTTTAGACTAAACAAGTTATTTTCCTACAAATTAAACGGTTTTTTCAAAATCTAATTTATAATAAAATAAATAATAAAAATGGTAATAATACACTAAATAACCCTCAATTATTTATCAAACCAATCTGCAAAAGCTAATATTACAGCTAGGGACCAATTTGGAATTTATCATATTTTTTATGGGTCAAATTGTAACATTGTCAAATTGGAGGATCAAATTAAAAATATCATAAATTCATGACTATAGTGGAATTATGTCCATAATTCATTGTCATTTCTGGCAAAAATCTCTAATTATAATCCAGGGACCATTCTGGAATTTTTCCAATTTTGAGGGACTAAACTATAATTTTCACAAATTAAGGGACCAAACCAAAATTTTATCATCTTCAACCTCAAACCCAGAATTTCCACAGAAAACCTATTATTATCTCAAGATTTCTAACTCAAAATTCACCATTTACTCAATTCATAACTTAAAATCATCATTTTTTCCTACAATATCTCAAAATCAACTAATAACTCATTACCCACGATAATCAACTTATAACATTCAAATTAATTCGTTAATTAACCCAAAATAAAATCTTCAAAACCCTAATAATTCATCAGAACAAAAATTTAAAGCTAAAGAAAACATGTTATACACAACCCAAAATAAAATCTTCAAAACCCTAATCATTCATCAGTACATAAATTTAAAGCTAAAAAAAACATATTATATATTAAAACATAAATCTTATCCTTTTAACTTATTTTCTTCAACTCCTTTTTATTGCCTTTCTAATTCCTTCTTTTCTCTTCTTTTTCTTTCTCCTTTCTCTCCTGCAGGTTCTCTCTTTCAATTTTTAGATCCTTTCCCTTTTAATTTCTCTCTTTTCTCTTCTTTTTTTTTCTCCTTTCTCTATCATGCCGATTCTCTCTCAAATTTATCAAGTTTTATTTAATTACTATAATACTTCTTATTTATTAATAGACTATAATAACTTATCAAGTTTTATTTAATTACTATAATACCTCTTATTTATTAATACTCATTTTTAAGCCTCCAATAACTTTGTTGCCTTTTCCTATCTCTTTTAAAACATCACAATGCGCATGGTTTAATGTTTTGATTTTACCTTCAGGTAGTCATCCTTAACGTCGTTGTCGGAATGCTGGACATGCTTGCAGACCTTTCAATAGCTGAAAATTATTTTCATACCAGACAAGCACTAAGTCTATGACATTTTCTTTTACCACAAATAAAAAATTCTAGTTGTGTGACTTCAATGACAGATTCTTGTGACAAAAATCTATTCAGTCACAAATCATAAGAAAAATTACGATATTTTAACACCAATGTCAAACTAGGAAAACAAGAAGAGTATTGAGCACAATTGAGTTGAATGAGACATTGACAGTCCAAATATTAAAGTTTTACATCTTTGAGGCCTGAAGTACAGTCAAACAAGCACGATACAAATCATATAATATGGGAAGATCATCAAGAGCATTAGTATATTCAGAAACACATAGTATTCTTTGACTAGCGTTATAAAACTAAGTGGAATAATTCATCAGAAACACTCTGTGTGGAATCGCACAGGACATTGCTGAATATTCAAATCTCCTCCTCTTAATTATCTGCCGCCATAGCTATTTTTTTAGGCTTACTAGGGGAAAAGGCAGCTAGTTTGAACACTTGAGGTAAAACATATTGTCCATGACTTGGCCAATACGACTTGAACTTGTCAAAGTCTTCCCACACGTACAACAACATTTCAACTTCCCTGACTTCGCTTTCATATCTTATTTTGTGCTTAGGAGCTTATTATCATCAGGGTTGTTGAGTACAGGCAAACCCCAATACCAATATCAAGAAAGTTTGTGTGGAAACCATGATTCTTCCAAAGGAGTTTTTTATTACACTCTTTCATTGCTTTCTTATCCAGTTTAGCACTTCCCTGGATACTATAAGTGTGAACCAATCTGTTAAAGATGGAGATGTTATAGTTTCCAGTGGGGAGTTCTTCGCGCTTGGATTCTTCCGTCCTGGAAAATCCAACTACCGATATCTTGGAATTTGGTACAACAAAATTTCAGAAAAAAATGTTGTGTGGGTAGCAAACAGAGATAGTCCTATCAATGATTCCTCTGGAGTCCTCTCAATCACCAATGAAGGTAAACTTGTTCTTCATAGCCAAAACCAAGACAATCCCCTATGGTTCACAAATGTTACAGTTTCCTCAAAAAACCAAGGAAATTCTACGGCTCAGTTATTAGATTCTGGAAACCTCGTTTTGCTTGATAGCACAGGGGCCATGATATGGCAAAGCTTTGATTATCCTTCACATACTATGCTGCCAAACTTAAAACTTGGCTTAGACCGCAGGACTGGTCTGAACCGGTTCCTGACAGCCTGGAAATCTCCTGATGACCCTGGTACTGGTAGTTGGTCTTTTCGGCTCAATCCTAATGGGTCTCCACAGTTGTTCTTGTACGAGGGTCAGATTCCAAGGTGGAGGTCCGGTCACTGGAATGGACTTAGATGGACTGGTGTACCCATATTGCAGGTTCGCATTAACTTCAACATCAGCTTTGTGAATAATGATGATGAGTTAAGCATAACGTGGGGTGTTCGCAACAGATCAATCTTCTCGCGATTAGTTGTAGACGAGCCTGGATCAGTCCAACGGTTCACATGGCATGAACAAATTGCTAAATGGGATGTATTTTGGTCCGCACCTGCTGACCAGTGTGACAATTATGGACGATGTGGAGCTTATGGTAAGTGTGATCCTTACGATGCTTATAACTTAGAGTGTACATGCCTCCCTGGCTACCAGCCCAAATCAATTAGTGAATGGTACCTCAGAGATGGGTCAGGTGGATGCATCCAGAAGAATCTCACAGGAATGTGCAACAATGGTGAAGGGTTCGTCAAGGTGGAAAACGTGAAGGTACCAGATCCTTCAACTGCCCGTGTGGATAACAATTTGGATCTGAAAGCTTGCATGGAGCAATGCTTGAGGAATTGTTCCTGCACAGCCTACGCAAGTTCAGTTGTGACAAGTAAGAGTGGGTGCTTCTCATGGTATGGCAATTTGCTTGATACAAGAGTGTTCGCTGAGGGAGGACAGGATTTATATGTCCGTGTGGATGCGTTTGAGTTAGGTACCTTCAAATCTTATTGTCATTATATATCTTTGCTGCATTGTTCAAAAACAGCTTAATCTTCAATACTTCTTAGATACAGGATTTTCAGAACAAAAATACAGACATCTGAAATAAAAATTAGGTGTTCAAGTACAGCGGAAGTACCATAGACATTTCTAATCTGGCTAAGCCCTCCCCTGCACTCACCTACTATCTTTCTGCAATATGCACCGTTACTGATAATCCTGATGATTTGGCATCGAACTAATGTGGATTTCTTTCTTTCTCCAGCTCAATATGACAAGAAATCTAGAGGTTTTCTTGCAAAAAAAGGGATGTTAGCCGGCTTGGTACTCTCTATAGCTGCTGCGGTTTTCTTTGTCATTATGTTCTCATTCTGGTTGATAAAATGGAAGAAGATGGGTAAGAGATTATTTTTTCAACTTTGTTACCAATATAAGTGGCATCAAATTAGTTGAACTAAAGAATTCCAACTTTAAGTCTATGCATATAGGAGATGATAGTCTTCAATTTGCAGTGTGTAATCAACATTAGCACTTGTTAGTACTTTTAAAAGCTGATTATTGAGTTCTTTCAACGAAAAACACAGCTAAGGGCAGACAACTCAAATTTCCCTTCAATATCCCTACAAGCCTCAATGTCTCTCTAAGTGAAAAGGAAGTTGGTGGAAGTGGAACAAGTCAATACCTACCAGTCTTCGACATAGACATCATATTAGCAGCCACAGAGAATTTCTCCTACGAGCTTGGATATGGCGGTTTTGGCTCCGTTTACAAGGTACTTTTCCTTGGACATGAAATTATTTCAGAATTCTATGTACTTGTATCAAATGTTAATATGCATTAACTAACATTTTAATGTTGCATGATTAGACCATGATACTGGAAAATCTCAGAGGCTGGTGCCAAAGAAATTCTAACCAGGGAAAGATGATGGAAATGGATGGAGATGTAGGACAGATGATGTTCAATCCTTTGGAGATACAGAATTGTCAATAATACAGTCACACCACAAAGAGATTAGAGTTTAGGATAGCTCA
>NW_011500122.1:44880-119968 GCF_000495115.2 Populus euphratica
GGAGAAAGATCACGGTTCTGTTGACAATTTGCACACTTGTCAGTAAAACAACCATAACTCTTGCTAGAAAGCTCCAAATCTTTCACTGTTTGATGTGTTTGAAACTAGAAACGTATATCTTTCTAGGGATATATGGCTTGCTCAGTATTTTTCTGTGTTGATGCAGTTTGAAAACTGAAATTTGGCCCAGTTGCGAGCATTTTTGGCTTTGTTGATTTCTTTGGATTAAGCTCAGGCTCTTTTAGGTTTTGTTCAAAATCATCTAGTTCAAATTTATTAGTGGATGTAAATATTGGATTTACTAGGAATTCTCCCGCATCAGACCAACTTTGGCAGAAAGTGATTAGCTTAAGTTCTATTAACTTGTGAGTTAAACATGGAATGTAATTTCAGGGCAAACTAGATAACGGACAGGAAATTGCAGTTAAGAGATTATCTAAAACTTCAGGGCAAGGGATGAAGGAGTTTATGAATGAAGTAAGGTTGATATCTAAACTCCAGCACAGAAATCTTGTCAAGCTTTTTGGTTGTTGCATTCATGAAGAGGAAAAGATGCTGATATATGAGTACTTACCAAACAAAAGCTTGGATTTTTTCATCTTTGGTATGGCTCTCTTCATCCATTTTTGTGTCTGTGTTCAAAGGGAAGAGTCCCCTGATTATGCAGCTTCACTTTAATCAAATTAAAACAAATGATTTCTGGGCAAACCTTTAATGTTTAAGTGCAGACGAGACAAAAAGGGTGCTGTTGGATTGGAGAAAGCGTTTTGAAATTGTTTCCGGGATTGCTCGAGGGGTTTTATACCTTCATCAAGATTCAAGACTAAAAATCATCCACAGGGATCTCAAAGCCAGCAATATTCTACTAGATGCTGCAATGAACCCAAAAATTTCAGATTTCGGTATGGCTAGAATGTTTATGGAAGACCAAGTCCATGGAAAAACCACTCGTGTGGTCGGAACATAGTAAGTCACCTGATTCTTTCCTCTCTCCAGTGATCCATCATGATCAAATACCAACAACCTTCATCTTTTATGATTGTAGTGGCTACATGTCACCTGAGTACGCAATTCACGGACAGTATTCGATAAAGTCAGATGTCTTCAGCTATGGAGTCTTAACACTGGAGATCATAAGTGGCAGGAAAAATAGCGACTACGGTGAGAAAGAACCCTGGTTAAATCTTATCGGACATGTAAGTGGATCGATAAATTTCTTCATAATATCTTAGGTGATTGTCTTCCTCTTAGATTCTTTTCTCGATTATCTTCTTACTTGTTTCAGGTATGGGACTTATGGAGAGAAGAAAAGGCATTAGACATGGTTGATCCAATGCTGGAACAGTCATGCCCTCCTCATGAAGTTCTGAGATGCATTCAGATTGGGTTACTGTGTGTGCAAGAATTTCCAGATGATCGACCTACAATGTTAGAAGTTGTGTTCATGTTAGGCAATGAGATAACTCTTCCTTCTCCTAAGAAGCCAGCATTTGTTTTACGAACACGCAGTGGACAAGATTTTCCAGCAATGTCTAGAAGAGCAGTTTGTTCTGTAAATGAAGTTACAGTTACTATGGTGGCAGCTCGCTGAAATCCCAGTCTCTTGTAATAAATTTTCTCTAACAGGCATTACATAGAAGAAAAAAAAATGTTGTCCTGACAATCTAGTTTCCAGAGAGCATTTTTTCAGGTTACCTCACCTGCGAAATTGATTTTGAACTTAGGATAGAAAACTAAATAATAATTCCATTTATTAAATTTATTAGCAACTAGTACTCCCACAATAAAACAAACTCCATTGAAATGCTTAAGGGGCTGTCCACTCATTATTGCAAACTAGTTTCATAAGCATTTCTTTACAACTCTTCATACAAAAGCAGTGAAGAGTGTCAGCCAAGCACCGTCACTGTCAGCGCTTGGCTTCACGCGTCGTCATCGATTGAAGAGCAAAAATTGGTGGAACTTAAGCGAATCTTTAACCTCTTCCTTTCCTTACTGGTAGCGAGCATCACCGCTACCTCCAAGACAAAGAAAACAACACTAGACAGTAGTTTTTATTTATCTGTAGTATTTTAGATCTACCTCTCTCTCTACTGTAATTTCTTCTTCTCTCTTCTTATTGTTATTGTTGGGTTCTTGTGGATATACCGTGAAGAGTGCCTTACGTTGTGGTTTATGAGAAGGTGCAAGGCTCGGCCACATCCCCTGTTAGAATATTATTTGTTATGACTTAGTTAAATCTAGTTTTCACGCCTCACGATTTTATTCTTGATCTAAAACAATATACCCTAATCTCTTACTATAATTTCTTCTTCTCTCTTCTTATTGGTATTTTTGGGTTCTTGTGAATCTACTGTGAAGAGTGCCTTGCGTTGTGGTTTAGGAGAAGATATAAGGCTCGACCCACGTCCTTTTATAGAACATTATTTGTTATAGCTCAGCTTAATCAGACTTTAACACCTTATAATTTTGTTTCTGATCCAAAACACGTCTTACAAAATTAAGTATCAACTGCTTTAATATGTTTTAATTTTAATTTTTTTTTTTTCAATATGAAATGTTATAATTCTTTCACCTTCAAGACAAGTCATTCTCAATTCTAATACCATATATAAGACCCAACCCCCTTCCCTTTACATAAGATTATCTACTATAACTCAGTCCAACTCAGCTTTTACGTCTCATGATTTTATTCCTAGTAGTTCACAGGCTCCAAAAAAGCTCCAAAACACGTACTCAAAGATTAGGAATCAATTATCTTAATATCTCCTCGTTCTAGACTTTTTTTTTTTCGATATGGAATATTACATGGTCGGTGATGGAGAAGGTGCAAGGCTCGGCCACATCCCCTTTTAGAATATTGTTTGTCATGACTTAGTTTAATCTAGTTTCCATTGTTCTTGATCCAAAATACGTCCTATAAGATTAAATATTAATCGCTTTAATAGATCCTAATCTCTCTACTATATTCTCTTTTCTTATTATTATTTTTGGGTTCTTGTGGATCTGTTATGAAAAATGCCTTGCATTGTGGTTTAGGAGAAGATGTAAGGCCCAAATCATATCCCCTTGTAGAATATTGTTTGTTATGGCTTAGCCCAATCAAGCTTCAACGTCTCAGCTTTTACATCTCATGATTTTATTTTTAGTAACTCACAGTCCCCAAAACACATCCCAAATGTTAGGAACCAATTGGCTTAATATCTCCTCGTTCTAGACTCTTCTTTTTTCGACGTGGAATATTACATGGTCGGTGATAGTTTTGGAGTGGAGAGAAGGGAGGCTATCTTTGGGTATAATTTTCTTTTCTATAATGGGTCTATGGTGTTTTTATGGGTCTTGACTGGTGGGTCTTCTTGTGATAACTAGTGAGGAGGCTTGGTGTTAGGTCACTATTGGTGGTGGTTTCATCGTGAGTGAGTTGGTGGTTTCCATGCTGGTACAGTCGGTTGAAGGTGTAATGGAGAGAGGTTGCAGTGGGTGAGCTACTGGTTCTTGTGAGAGGCGTTGGGAGACTACGATGGGAAGAACTAAGAGAAAAAGGGGTTCTGGTTTGGCTTTCTAAAGATGATGAGGGGTATGATGTTGTGGTGTTGTTCTTGGGTTTTTGAAGAAAGATGATGAAGAAGCAGCTGGTGTGGGTGGTTTGATATTACTAGTTTGGTTATGGTGGAGATGGTTGAGTCTGAGAAGGGAAATGGTGGAGGCTGGATTGTGGTGGGGTTAGCACCGGTGAAAGGTTATGCATAATGTTGGGAAAATAAAAATATGGTTTATTTTAAGAGTAGGAATTTTTTGTGTGTTTTGTTTTATTTTACTTTTTTATTTGCTTCATACACTGAATTTTTTTATCTGCCCCCTAAAATCTTTGATGTGGCTCCTCTCTCTTCTTTTTTTCTTTTTTTTTTGTAAGGTATGTATTTATAATAGAGAATTTTAAAGTTTTTTAAAAAATACAAACTCTATCTTTTAAAAAGAAATTTGTTTAAAATTTAAAATTTAAAATATTCTAATGATTTTTTTTCCAATTGAAAATCAAGAGAAAAAACGCAAAAATATATTATAGTTCCTGATTTTTTTATAAGTTGATAGATCATTTCTTTAATGAAAATTAATATTTAATTTTTAATCTCACTGAAAAAATTAAATTAAAAAGCAAATAACGTGGTGAGCATGATAATTAGATCGAAAGTTATATTAGTTTTAGTCATATAAATAATTTGGCATTACTAGACCTGTTTTATGCATGCACTTGTCATATTCTGCTAGACTTCTCACATGATGTAGTTTCAACAAATACACATCTATGTATTCAGAACCTCATGCATCAGAGTGTTTCAGTTCAGGCTCTTGTGTGGCTTCCGTACCAACCGAGACATATTGATCAAGAAGTTCCATTTTCAATCCGTAATTCAATTGATCAAGTCTTTTTTTTTTTTTTAATATTCATCAGTTTAAAATTTTTGAGGGCTACTGAATATGTATATAATTATTAACTTTAAAACATATAAAATTTAATCAAGATATATATAAATTGATTCAAACACTCACATTAAATAAATAAATAAATAAAAACTTCATTCTCCCTTGAATCTCAATCTCTGAGATATTATTCATTTAACTTTCATTTAAAAATACTTGCCTTAAATGACGTTGCTTTTGACATAAATGAGTTAATTGGGTAATATTCGATAGATGGGAGATCCAATTGGATTATTTTTGTTAGTTTTTGTGATACTGAACTTTTGAGCCAAGAAATTAAGGCGCCTCCTAGTCAATTGAAAATGACAATACAAAACAAAAATGCCGACACTACTAGAGGTGGTTACTAATTCCCAAAAGAATAAGCTACCTTAATGTATTAAGTAGCTTTAATTGCAGATTAGGAAGGACCTAATCACTAGCCAATATCATCATGAATCCCTGTAAAATATTTCTCATTTCATTGCTTGAATGCCTTCTTCTCCAAATTTTCTGTCCACAGACACCATAAGTTTTAATGAGTCTATTACAGATGTTAATGTTTTAGTCTCCAGTGGAGGAAATTTCACTTTGGGATTCTTCAGTCTGGAATTTGGTATGCTAAAGTTTCAGTTCAATGTGTGGATTGCCAACAGGGATAATCCTGTGGAGTTAAAAAATAACTTAAAAAACAAAGTTATTAAATCAAGTGAAAGTGAAGTACATGACTCAAGTAATGGGTTAAATCACAAAATCTGACTCGATTCAATATATCAATGTCTCAAAAAATATCATCTTGAAATTTATTTTAAAGTCAAACCATGTTTTTATAGGTTGTTTAGGTTGCTTTTGCATATGTAAAGTCAATCAACTAGGTTATATCGAGGCAACTCTCACATAATTTAATTTGAAATATGAACTAAAAAAAAGTTGAATATGAAGGTTTTAATATTGACTCACTAGACCAGCCAAAAATTTTCATCAGGCTTGAAACTTTTTCTTGCATAGAAAATTGATCCAAGTAAGATCAAGTAAACATTCCTCGCTATTAAAACATATCTCTTCATCATTTAAAGTCAACATAGATAAAGATGCCTTAATAATCTTTCAATTTAAGTCATCTTCATAAAGAAAATTGTTCTTCATAAATCTACTTATTCAATAATTCAGTGTTATCAAAGTTAATGGGATCTAAAATATTCTTTGTTTTGCTCAAATTCCTATAAAGTATAAATATAAAAGAAAACAACATGATTGTTATCATATATATTAGTGATAAATTTAATTTTTAAAAATAATATATTTACAAAGTAGCTATAAAAGGTTTAGACAAGATCTATTTGCAATATTAGGTCAATAATCTTGTCTATCATAATATATTCTTGTCAAGAACCTGCATGAAGACCAAAAACATTCATTTGCCATGGAGGGACAAGATGAGAAAACAAGATTAGATAGTAGGTACAAAATGTTACTGCATAGAAAATTATAAAGTTGTTATAATTATAAAAAATTTATTGCATCAAAATCTTATTTCTAAATGTTTCTAGTCAATATTCTATTAAAATTAGATATTAATTAGAGTTGTTAAAATCAATATATATTATGTTCCTTCCTCTATGAAAGGAAGCAGTTGCTATCATAAACTGAGATATGAAGGATACCTCAAACTAATATACAAATGCTTGTCAAATGACATGTACACTGAACTGACTTGTAAGAGAATTTTATATGAACAGATCATTTATGTTTATGAAAAGACTCACATAATAGCTATGTAAATGTTTTTTTAGACTTGAGATCATTAATTTATCTTATATAGAGAGTGTTATGTTTTGATTCTGATCACACGTAACAAACAAGAAAATATTAAGAAAGATGAATTAGAAAAAAATATTTTTTATATTCTTAAATAGTATTGATTGTGAAATCCTTGGCAAAGGTGGAATGAGTTTTGAAAATAGTTTTAAAATCTTACTCAAATAATTAATACCTATAATGTTAAAAACTAACATAATTTATTACAGCAGAATACTTCATGTTATAATGTTTAAATCAAAACATTCATGGTACATAAATAATAATTACATTGAGAAACTAATCACTAAAAGGTTATGTCAAACCAGTTATGATTTTTTTAATATTTGATGAATCATAATAGGTTTGTTAGACATTATACTTGATCTTTAAATATAAGTCAATCAATTTTAAATTGAAAATAAATTAAATTATTTAATTTATTTAATCTTATTTTATTTAGAAATATTATTTATATTTAGGCTAACTTATTAGAGAACTAAATAGGCCACACACTTAAAAAGAATTGGTTAAAAATTAAAATGGGATGGTTAATCAAATGTAACTTAATTGTAAATAAATTTTAAAGATTGAGGACTAGAATGTCATTGATATAGGGATTACAATTCTAAACCTATAAAAAATCAAGTAAAGACTTAATTGAATAAATTTCTAAAACTAACATAAAATAATATGTGATATTATTTAAAAGATAAATTTATATTTTGTTATTTATATGATTTTTAGGTTTTCATATAAAAAAAAGTTTTGCCTTTTTCATTTTGTGAGTGAAGTGGAGTACATAAACATCTTAATTAAAAAAAAAAGTTAATACTAAAAAATATAATAAAAGGATTTAGGAGATTTTTTATTGGTAAGGATTAATATTAAAAAAATTATTCAAAATCAAAAAAAATATTTTATCTTCAAATCATTTTCGTATAAAATCTAAACAATTTTATATTTATTTAACAAGAATTTTAAAACTCCTCCAAAAATTTAAACGTTTCGAGTTACTCAAAACATTCACCACGTACTTGTTGTTTTCGCATGTCATTGTGTCATACATATTTGAAACGGTTATAGCAGGGAATTGAAAACTATTTTGGAATGTATAGAAGCGAACTAGGGTGCTCTATGTTTCAGGATTGTCTTGCATCGAATTTTTTTTCAGGAATCAATAACATTTTCTTATCTCACTCGTGATTTAACGAACTAAAACTTGACATGATATTTCTTTTAATCCGCAATGAGCTCACAAGAGTTGTGCAAACGTGGGACCAAAAAAAAATCTCACCGGAAACTAAACACTTGTGGCCTGTCAAGTGGTCATTTAATACATGGCTGGCTCCACAGAGCATCCCCAATAATCGGTCAAGAAAAATTCTATCAAGCTCTAGTAGGTGGCTTTTTGGCCCCACTCATTAAAACCCCAACTGCACTACCAAGTCATCTACTCACCTCGCGAACACACAATCATAGAAACAAATTATGAATCCTATAGGAAGGTTTTTGAGTACATTGTTTCTCTTCCTTGTTTTTCCTTCTTGCTTATCTATTGACATCATAGCTCCAAACCATTCAATCAAAGATGGAGATGTTCTGGTCTCTAGCGGACAAAGCTATGAACTCGGGTTCTTTGGCTCAGGCATCGATTCTACTCGTCGTTATGTGGGAATTTGGTACCGTAAGGTTTCAGAACGAACTGTTGTATGGGTGGCAAATAGAGATAATCCTATCAATAGTACCTCCGGAGTCCTAGCTATCAACAAACAAGGTAACCTTGTAATTTATGAAAATAACCGAAGTAGTGTTCCTGTTTGGTCTACAAATGTTCCAGCCTCAATATCAATGACAAATTGCACGGCTCAGCTCCTGGATTCAGGAAACTTGGTCTTGGTTCAACGGGATAGCAAAGGGGTCTTGTGGCAGAGTTTTGATCATGGTACAGATACTCTGCTTGCTGGTATGAAGCTTGGGCTGGACCTGAAAATCGGTTTGAACCGGTCTCTGTCATCTTGGAAGTCCAAAGATGACCCGGGAACCGGAACCATTCTCTATGGTATTGATCCAAGTGGGTTTCCCCAGTTGTTCCTATACAAGGGTCAAACCCGATGGTGGCGTGGCGGGCCATGGACTGGACTAAGATGGAGCGGAGTACCCGAAATGACCCCTACCTACATCTTCAATGTTACTTTCGTTAACAGCGTTGATGAGGTATCTATATTCTATACTATGAGTAATCCCTCCATCATTTCTAGAATGGTGGTGAACGAATCAGGAATAGTGCAGCGGCTGTCGTGGAACGATCGTGATCAACAATGGATCGGAATTTGGTCCGCCCCAAAAGAACCATGTGACACCTATGGCCAATGTGGTCCAAACAGTAACTGTGACCCATATCAAGCAAATGATTTCATATGCAAATGTCTACCCGGATTCGAACCCAAGTCACCCCAAGAATGGTACCTAAGAGACGGGTCAGGAGGTTGTGTCAGGAAACCTAACGTGTCCACATGTCGCAGCGGAGAAGGTTTCGTCAAGGTGGCTCGAGTGAAGGTGCCAGATACATCAATGGCGAGAGCGAACACGAGTTCGAGATTGAAAGAATGTGAGCAAGAGTGCTTGAGGAATTGTTCTTGTACAGCTTATGCTAGTGCTGACGAGAGAGGACTTGGATGCTTGAGATGGTATGGTGATCTGGTGGATACAAGAACGTTTTCAGATGTGGGGCAAGAGATTTACATCCGCGTGGATAGAGCTGAACTAGGTACATGTCCAATTCTACTACTAACTTGTTTACTTTGCCTTTGTTCACTTGCTATGCCACGCACAAGTTTTTATTCTTGAAGAAATCTTATAGACCTGATAAATCACAGGTAATCAGTTTTCTTATAATTTATTAGAAGTGATTGACTAATTGTAAAAATGATTAAGATCAGGTCTCTATATGATTCCATTAAGCTTAAGTGCACAAGTAAACTAGCATTGATGGCATAGATTTCAAATGTTTCTCCAATTATATGAAAGATAGATTCCTGAGCAATGTTTTTATTATTATTATTAATCAGCACGTAATTTTATGAATAGAATGTTTGACAAGGGGAGGTCAATAAATGTGTTGACACGAAATCCATTGATTATTCAGTTAAATTGCATCAACTCAATAAACTCGGAATTGATTGTTTTGTTTAAGTGATCATATTATTATTTAATAGTATAATTAATTGAGTAGTTTTGTGACACACACATGCCTATATTGCCGCTCATAGAAATGACTAACATTATTTTACTTTCCTTCTAAGAATATATTAAAAAATAAAAGATATACTAAAACCTTTTTCACAGTAATCCATTGAGAATTTTTTTTCTTCAATTATATCATTTTGTGGCCAAATTAACTGCCACTTTCTTATAATTTTTTATGGAGAAACGCATTTGGAAGGAGGCCAAAGTATAAAAGAAGAAAAAAATTACATGTTTGGATTAAAACTCACAAAAGTAATGGCCTATTTAAAAATATGATTATGGTTGCTTTTTAAAGTATTTTTTATTTTTTAAAATGCATTAAAATGATATTTTTTTTATTTTTAAAAATTATTTTTTAGATTAACGCATCAAAACAATCCAAAATATTAAAAGAATAATTTTTAGCAAAAAATAAAATTTAATTTTTTAAAAAACACGAGTTGGCCCGTGTTTTCAAATGCTCTCAAGTGTGTTTAGGTCCCCATACTTTGTTTTTTTTTTTTAAAGTCCCTTTATTTTCTTATGATTTCATTTTAGTCAAAAAGTTTAGGTCCCCATACTTTGTTTTTTTTTAAAAAAAGTCCCTTTATTTTCTTATGATTTCATTTTAGTCAAAAACTTTATTTTTATTATTTTTAAGTTTCTGATTTTGAAAAATAAAAAAGAAAGTTGCTAAAAAACAAAAAAAAAATATAGTTGTTCGTTGGCCATATTTCAACTACTAAAAAAATGATTATTGATATCAATGAGTTTTATTAAATTATAAAATTTTTATTTAAGCTTATTTTTTCCTTTATTTTACTTAAAGAAGTAGATTGGGGTGCAAATAATTTTTTCTTTTGATTTGATATGGTATTTTTGACAAACTTTTCAGCATTTTGAGTGGATTAGTTGGTTTATTGATATTATAAGGATGTTTATTATGTTTTTTAAAGTGAAAATTAATTGAAAAATATAATTTAAAATTTAAAGTGAAAATTAATTGAAAAATATAAGTTTTTTTTAAAAAAAACACCAACCTTATTTTTCAACTACTTGTTTGTTGGTTGGAAACTCAGGTTTGAAAAACAAATAATCTTTTTTTTCTGACCACACCAATAACTAGGTTTTAGAAATTTTCAAATAATATTTGTTTATTTTGTTTTTAAATAAAAAAGGATGAATTAATGACTAAATCCTTTCTAATAGGATTTTTTAAGAAGATGAATTTCTCAGTTCCTCTCTTTCTCTACTAGTAAGCATGTTTTCCTAAGTTTTTCAATTTCTCAACAAAATCCTAACAGAAAGGGTACATTCAAAAAATTATATTGTTTAGAGAGAAAAAGGTCTTTTATTAAAAAAAAATAGTTCAATTGAATTTGTTTTTTTCACTAGAGTTAGGGCGTAATTTATAATTTAGCGATATATTTTTTCTGATTTCCACAACCTTTCCTTCCTCGACACCTTTCCTCTTCTCTCTTTATACCACTATTGTTATTACAATACTTCTCTCTTTGCCGATTAGTATATCGATAGTGTATTTTATAATTTAGCCATATATTTGTCTTGCTTTATATTATAAAACACTAGTTTAAATACAGTATCGTCCATTCTCGTTTATTGAGATAAACTTAAAAATCAAATCTAGTTTATTAGTTGGTTTATTGATATCATAGAGATATTTATTATGTTTTTTAAATGAAAATTAGTTGAAAATTACATTTTTAAGTTAAAATACACTATCCTGATTTTGGTGCCCAATTTTATTTCCCTTTTTTTTTAGTTTTTTTTTTTTTTGGAATAGAAAGAAAGAGGTTGCTAGATTTTGGTTTAGATAGAAAAAATTGATATTAAAAATGATTTAGACTATCAAAACAATCAATTTTTAAATGAAATGGTTCTATATGATGGCATCAATTATTATTAGATATTTTTTTTACTTTAAAAACACCTAACCACATATCTAAACTCTATAAAATTTTTGGTTTCTATTTGATTCTCATGTTTTGAATCAAAAAATAAATAACCATGTATTATTACCACACCAACGATGAGATTCTAGGATTTCTAAACGATGCATTATCTATTTATTTCAAATTATTTTTTCCAAAAAAAAAGAGGCAAAAGATTAAATAAAAAAAATTAAAGGCTCGCATGTGAGTTTTTTTAAAAATTGGATCAGATATTAGGCTTGACATGCCAAGCCAAGTAGCGCCTAGCCTCATTCCTTTATTTTTAATTTTATATGTGTTTTTTTAAATAATTTTTAAATTTTAATTAATAACCCTTCTCTATGATTTTTTTTTTGGATTTTTTAGTCTTTCTTGAATAGTGATTATTTTTTTAATTATATTAGGTGTGTTTTGTTTTTTCAAAAATTATTATCATTCATCTATAATTTTTTATATATTTTATATAAATTAAATATTTTTTTATAATATTTTAATATATGTAACTTTTCATATTGTTTTTATTTTATTTTTATTTTGTTAAATAAATTTTATATGTGTGTCAATCTCTCTTACAAATTTATTTTAATAAACAAATTTATTGAATATAATTAGATAAATGAATCACGTGGCAATATTAAATATCATTGTATCCATTGATATCTTAGTTTTTTCAATTATGTTTTATTTATTATTGATTAGTATTTTTAATTTATTTACACAATGGTTAGTGGCTTATTTAATTAAATATATGCATAAGTTACATTTATAATTTTTTATGTGGAAAATATTGTTAAAAAACTCAACATGTTCAAGTTTTTGATCATGTATGTAATTTTAATTTAATAGTTATTCTTATAATTTTTTAATAAATTTGTTTTCCTTTTTAATTTCAATATTCCATCTAAGTTGATAGTGTATTGTTTTTTTTCTTTTATCCTCATTCATTGGTCTTTTTATATCTATATTTTCTTGTTTGCTATCATTTTTTTTATCAATATAATTTAAATAAAATCAACTTATTTCGTTTATCAAGATCAAAACATGTCTATAGCACCAAAATATTTTATTGAAAAACTAATACAGACCTACAGCATAGCACGGGCACCCATAATTAGTGTTGACTGAATCGTAAAATGCACTTCAACACTTGAAGGAAAAAATCAATACCCCTAAATTAAAAAAAATTATAGATTTTAACCTTTAACAATATGTTTTTTTGAATTTATCCTTTCTAATAGGATTTTTTAAAGAAGATTCGACGGAAAAGCTCTTAGAATTTCTCAGTTCCTCTCTTTCTATATTTACCCCCCTTAAAAATTATCATTAGAGTTCGGGGGTAAACATGTTTTCCTACGTTTTTCCTCGATTTCTCAAAAAATCCTAACAAAAAGGGCACATTCAAAAAATTATATTGTTTGAGCAATGTTTTTCTTAAAACAAAAATAGTTCAATTGTATTTGTTTTTTTCATTAGAGTTCCACACCCTTTCCTTCCTTGACACCATTCCTCTTCTCCCTTTATACTATTATTTTTTTTACAATACTTCTCTCTTTGACCAATTGGTATGTCGATGGCGTATTTTATAATTTAGTCATATATTTTCCTTGCTTTATATTATAAAACATTATTTTCTTGTATAGTATCGTCCAGTCTCATCTACCAGACAAACTTAAAAATTAAATTTAGTTTAATTGAGTCTCAAGCTCGTATGATCCTACAAAGGAGATAGAAACAACAAATCATAGTTAATAAAGTTTTTTGGGCAAGCAAATTCGGTGATGAAAATTATTCAATAGTTGTAGTTTACTCTTTGTTTCATTTATATGGTATTCAATTATTAAAAACAAAAATTAGAATAGAGAGCAATTAAATATAAATTTACAGTACTGAATAATTCCTAATTAACAACTTGAAAGATTTAATTTTCAACTCTTATCACTAAACATTTCTTATATTTTCAATTTCAGCTAAATATGAAAAGTCAGGACCTCTTGCCAATAAAGGAAAACAAGCAATCCTGATAGTGTCTGTTGGTGTGACATTGTTTCTGATCATCTTCCTTGTGTGTTGGCTTGTAAAGAAAAGGAGAGAAGGTAAGCAAATTCCCTTCAAATGTTGCTCCTGAGCAATATATTTTTCGTAACATTATTAAACTCAGGGTGTTGGGTCAGTAAAAATGCGATGTGATGCTGAGCTAGAGTTTCAATATTTCTGATAGTCTTGAGCTCAAAAAAATATACCTTGAGTTATAAGTTTTACCAGCTAGAAATAAGTTTGCATGTTGATGACAGCCAGGGACAGGACAAGAAGAAACGAATTTCCGCTATCATTAACTTCAACGTCAAATTGCTGGAGAGACTTACCAATTAAGGAATTTGAGAAAGGTACAAGTAGTTCAGATTTACCACTTTTTGATCTTAGTGTCATAGCTGCGGCAACAAATAATTTCTCAGGTGCCAACAAGCTTGGAGAGGGTGGTTTTGGCTCAGTGTATAAGGTAGCCTAGCCTGCCCTGAAGTCCCTTAGACACATAGCATCACTTAAGTTTACATGTTGAACTATGAGAGTGATGAATTTGGATTGCGATTTTCAGGGTCTGCTTCATGATGGAAAGGAAATTGCGGTCAAAAGACTAGCAAAGTATTCTGGACAAGGGATTAATGAGTTCAGAACTGAAGTCGAGCTCATTGCAAAACTTCAGCACAGGAATCTTGTAAGGATATTAGGTTGTTGCATCCAAGGAAGAGAGAAGATGTTGATCTATGAATACTTGCCAAATAAAAGTTTGGACTCTTTTATTTTCAGTATGTCACCATATTGTGGATTTTTCAGTTTTTCTCATTCTATAAAAGTTGAAAAATGAATACAAGTCTGCATTGATTTGATGAGATTTATGCTTTTTTGGGTGCAGATGAACCAAGAAGGTCACAGCTAGATTGGTCTACTCGCTACAACATTATTTGTGGGATTGCTCGAGGAATTTTGTATCTTCATCAGGACTCCAGATTACGAATCATCCACAGAGATCTTAAGGCAAGCAATGTTCTACTAGATGCCTCAATGAACCCAAAAATTTCAGATTTCGGCATGGCTAGAATATTTGGAGTAGACCAAATTGAAGCCAACACAAACCGTGTTGTTGGAACGTAGTAAGTTTATCCTTATTTAATGAGTTATATTGAAGTGTAATATAAGATTATTTTTTAAATTTTATTTAATAATTTAAGTTTTTTATATAAAATAGTTTTTTTGATATAATATCAGATTTTAATTATTTTATCTAATTAAATTAATAAAATTCAGAACTTATAAAAGTTTCGTACTGTATTAGAAAATAAAATAAAATTATTTTTAATAAAGATTTGGAGACTTGATTGGTTCATTTAACTCAGTCGTTGGTGAAAAGATTACCTGGTGGCTATGGAAGAATTTCAAACATGCCATACCTACTTTTTTAGTGACTTTACTTTCATAGTGCCTTTAAGCCACTTAGATCCCGGTCCAGAATATGCAATGCAAGGCCTATTTTCAGTAAAATCTGATGTATATAGTTTCGGGGTTTTGCTATTAGAGGTCATCACTGGGAGAAAAAACAGCCATTTTTATGATGAAAGTAACTCTTCGAACTTGATTGGACATGTAAGTAGTAAGATCACACACAAATATATATATATATATATATATATATGTTGATTTCAACTCCAACATAGCATATTGATGTGGAATTTCTCTAGGTTTGGGATCTATGGAGAGAAGGCAAGGCCCTGGAAGTTGTGGATACATTAATGGGCGACTCATGTCCTGAAGATCAAGTCATAAGGTGCATCCAAATTGGTCTTTTATGTGTGCAAGAATCTGCAATGGACCGACCATCAATGTCTAATGTTGTTTTCATGTTGAGTAATGACACAACTCTTCCATCTCCTAAGCAACCTGCGTTTATTCTGAAGAAGAGTTACAATAGTGGAGATCCATCAACTAGTGAAGGATCGCATTCTATAAATGAAGTGACTATCACCATGCTTGGACCCCGGTAGAGGCTTACATATATCAGACGTGTTGTATTCATACATTAATTGTATGTTTAATATTGTAATAATTTTTTATGATTATAGTTTAAAATATTAGGTTTATAGTAGAATTCAAGAAAAATTATAATGTATGTTGATTAATCAAATATTTTTAAAATTATAATTAAAGTAAAATACAATTTCAATAACAGAACATTGTTATGTTAAAGGGATCATGATAGAGGAATCATGGTAGTGAAATATGATTTATTATGTTTCTAAGCATGTGGAACAAAGTAGTGTAATAATAGTTATTATAGAATGTACCTATATAAAAAATATTATTGGCATATTCTTATGTTATAATCTTCACCATTACTATTATATATTGCCCAACACATATATATAGAAATGGTTGGTTAATCAATATGTTAATCCTCTTAATTATTCTCAGCTTAGTATCAAAGTCTTCTACCTTCAGAACTCTTCTCTCCCTCTCCCCCTTGCAACCAACCTTCTCTATTCCTCTCCTAAATAGATTCAATTGTTGTTGTCGTCGACTTCTCCTTCACCACCGATGGTGTAGCCCAACCGGCCAGCCATTTACAAGCTGTTGTTGGTGGTGTCCTTCCTTCATAACAGCAGCCTCCACTAGCAAAGCATGTTAATTACTCCTTTTTATAATTTTGTGTCATTCCTCTACACATTATGGAAACACAAACTCCAGCTATCATTGCTTTATCAAACACCCACTAAGTTGTTTCATTAAATCTTAGGAACAAAAATTATCTCCATTGACAAATGCAAATGAAGCCATATCTAATGCAAATGAAGCCCTATCTTCTTATTCAAGATGTTTTTCACTTCATTGACGGCTGAATGTCGTGTCCTCCATCTCATGTTTCTAATAATGCTATTGGTTCTTCCTTTATAATCAATCCTTTTTTTTTTCATTGGAAACAATAAGATCAACTTATTTTGAGTGCATTACTCTCCTCTCTCTCTGTGGATGTGTTGTATCTCGTGGTATATCGTTATACCTCGCAATATGTTTGGCACACTCTTGAGAAAGCTCTTGAGAAAGCTCTTGCATCTCCATCTAATTCTCACATCATGCGACTCCATGGTTCCTTATAAGATCTTTAGCAAGGTGACTTATTGGTAAGTATATGCATGTAGCAAGCCAACTTGTTATTTGATGAATTAGCTGATGATGGTCGTCTCATATCCCTTGAAGACTTCAATCTATATGTGGTTTTATGGCCTTCATGGCGAGTTCAAAGACTTGATAATGAGTCTTATAACCAAGACAGAACCACTATCATATGGTAATCTTTACAGTCACCTTCTTACCCATGAATTTCTGCACAGGAACTCTCTTCAGTCCATAAACATCACTCTCCTTTTGTTGTCTTTATCTTTATTGCCGCAACCATCACTACTCATCTTACTATGTCTCATCACAACTTGGTATCAAATCCACTAACCCATTAGCACCAGCAATAGCAGATGACAGGTCTGAAGCCTTTTGCTTTAGCAATTCCATTTACGCCCATGGTTGAAGTCCTGAAAGAAAATTGAAAAATTTATCCTCCTTAGATATATTATCAATATCAAGGATTAAAGAACTATACTTCTTCATATACTCCCACACCGACCCATCTTGCCTCAACTTCTTCAAGTCTTCCCTCGCAATCCAAGACGTGTTGTTGGGAAGAAATTATTCTTTCAACTGCCAATTCAGAATCTCTAATGTCCCAACTTTCAGTCATCCAACATTAAAATCCTCCTTGGACTTTATCCGCCACCATAATTTTGTATCTCCTATATGATACATCATTACAATGTTAACTTGTTTAGCCAACCGGATCTTGGCCACACTGAAGTACTACTCTATGTCCCATAAAAAGTTCTCCAACTCTTTAGAACTCTGAACCCCATCAAATGTTTTCAAATCTAGAACCTTAGGCTTAGAAGAACTTGTACCCCCTAATGTAGTTGTGACTACTTGCGTCAAGATAGCTAACTCTGCATCAACAACTTGCAACTTTCAGCTCATCTCTGCTGCAAGTTCTACATATTATTCAATAGCCTTCTTAGTGATTTCTATAGCTGACTCAAGTCGATCTTGAACTGAATGATCTTCTTTATCAAGAATGTCCCTCATCCAGCCCTCTAGATCAAGCAACCTTTCTCGAAGAGTTTCCATATTCGATGGCATAAAACTTTCATTCACCAATTTCATAAACTATCATAATGATAGCTTGAACAAATTAGCCTTCAATTTGCCCACAAAACGATCTCGTTGTTGTGCTAAGAATACGACCGCACTCTGATACCAATTTTTACAAAGTGATAATGTCTGCACTGCCGAATGCGACTGTGATCTGATACCACAGCCCTCTACTCATCTTGCTATGTCTCATCACAACTTAAACTTCAACCATAAGAAGGGTCGTTCTCATGACAACTAGCATCCCAACAACAACAGCTACACTCACTAGAATAAGGGTTAATTTGCTGCAAACTAGAGACCAAACAATTGGTAGCAGAACAGGTGTAACACAGGGGCTGACCAATAGTTTGGACAGTAGTATGTTTGTTTATGGGTAGCAACTTTCTTCTGCTTCAATTCCTTATATAGCTACAAATCGTGACTTGCGTATTGTTCATTATTTTTTGGATATTGAGGTTAAGCCTACTAGTATGAGCCTTATGCTCCAACAACATAAATATGCACTTGACATCCTCACTCAGGCTAGTATGTTATATTACAAGCTTATTGATACTCTTATCTCTATATCCAAAGTTATCATACTGTCAGATCTTTTGATGCTACACACTTTTGTCAAATTATGAGTGCTTTTTAATATTTCACTTTTACAAGACTAGATATTTTCTTTGTTGTTAACAAAGTCTGTCAATTTATGCATGCTCCTACATATTCTTATTGGGTCGTCATTAAAAGCAACTTGCGTTATTTTAAAGGTACAAAAACACATGGACTACATATTACTCGTAGTTCTTTCTTTTCCTTACAAGGCTTTACATATGTAAATTGGGCAAGTAGTATTGATGATAAAAAATCTACAAGTAGTTATCTTGTGTTCTTTGGTTAGATGTTGATTTCATGAAAATCAGGTAAGCAACATATAATTTCTCGCTCTTTTACTAAAGATGAGTACAAAATCTTAGTCGATGGTACTGCTAAGGTTATGAGGCTTTAGCATTTATTATCAGATCTTCAGATTCTGTCTGTTTCTGCTTTTATCATTTGGTGTAATAACATTGGTGCCACTTATTTATCTATGAATCTTGTTTTTTATGTTCTCACAAAATATTTTAAGGTTGATTATCATTTTATCCAAGATAGAGTCGCGAAGAAGGAGATTCAAATTCATTTTATTTCCTCTCAGGATCAACTTGCAGATGTCTTTGTTAAGCCACTTCTTACTGCTTCGTTTACTACTTTTCATTTCAAGCTTCGAGTTGATCATCTACCCTCAGCTTGAGAAGACATATTATAAACAATACCAATATAAAAAATATTATAAGCATACTTTTATGTTGTAATCTCCACCATTATTATTATATATTACCCTACACGTATATATAGAAAAAATTAGCTAACCAATAGATTTATTATTCTCTGCATTGATGTTATTGATCAATAGTGCCACATAAAGCTTTTTGATCAAGTTTGATTAGATGATTAGTTATTGATCATGCTATCAATCTCATGTTGTTTAGGACACGAAAAACATTGATCAATAGTGCCACATAAAGCTTTTTGATCAAGTTTGATTAGATGATTAGTTATTGATCATGCTATCAATCTCATGTTGTTTAGGACACGAAAAACATTGATCAATAGTGCCACATAAAGTTTTTTGATCAAGTTTGATTAGATGATTAGTTATTGATCATGCTATCAATCTCATGTTGTTTAGGACACGAAAAACATTGATCAATAGTGCCACATAAAGTTTTTTGATCAAGTTTGATTAGATGATTAGTTATTGATCATGCTATCAATCTCATGTTGTTTAGGACACGAAAAACTTAGTTACTCCTAAACACAAAAGACATCTTTTTTTTTTAATAAATCTTTTAAAAAGATAAAACTTATTGTACGGTTCTAGTAGGATAATATCTATTGAGTGGCCTACTATCTAGAGATGTAAAAGCATAACATCATTAATGTTGTTTATAGAAACTCCAGTCATGTATAAACTATCCAAGCTTCTCGGCTTAATTAGGCTTGCGTTTCTAATAAATTTAATTTTTTTTTATAAAAAATTATTTATTTTATATGTTTTGAATCGTTTTAATATATTAATTTTAAAAATAATTTTTGAAAAATAAAAAAAATTATTTTAATATATTTCAATATAAAAAATACTTTTAAATATAATTAAAATCATAACTCAAAGAGCCAAACTCATCTCTCCTGACATACGAGGCCGTGCTTCAATATTATAAGAAATTTCAGATTTCATAGGAACCTTTACATTTTATAGGAACCCTCACATTATGGAAACTTTATGCTTTCATCTTGGTGGGCATAGGTGGCTCTTCTTAGCGAGAGCTTTCAATTTTATTTTATTTTAATCATGGTCAATGATAGGTGGTTATTTATAAAAGGGTAAAATTCAGTTTTCATGTTTTGATATTTTTTTAATTATTTTTCCATTTATAATATATTCAGAACTTAAGAAAATATTATTTTAATTCAACAGTTTTTTATTCATATCCTTATTGAATATATCTCACACAAGCACACAACTTTATCATTCTAAAGGATCTCAATATTAATAAAATATACAGTAAAAAAAACTCAATTAATCATAATGGGAATAGAGTAATAAACAGAGATACTCACACACAAATAATCCGCATTTCAATATTAATAGAATATAGAGTAAAAAAAGCTCAATTAATCATATTAATAATAATGGAAATCTTCTAATTAACAAACAGAGGTAAGTAGTCACACATAATTAATCCTATCAATCATCATAATCCCATTGGTCAAATTTAGTTATTTGAAACTATGTATCTTTGTATTGAGTTTTAAATAAATCATCAACAATTAATCTAGCTTAATATTTTCATTAGTTTTGATAATCCCTTACAATGGGAGCGAAACACTAGTTCTTATATTCACACACATCAAAGTACTTTACTTTTGTATCCATAGAAGGATCCATACACTAATGCCACACCGAATTCACATAGAAAGCTCAAAACTTTTATTTTTGGGCGTGTTTGCTTTAAAAAGTGTAAAATTGATATTATTTTTAGCATTGTTTTAATTTTTTTAATATGGTGATATTTAAAAAAATATTAATATTTTTTTAATAAAAAATTTAAATTAAAAAAGAAAAAGAAAAGAAATTGCGGCACTATGCGTAATCATAACCATATAAACGTCCAAGGAAATGTTAAAATTAGCCACAATATGAACAGGTGACAAAACTCATGAACCACGTTGGTTCTTTTTTTATTATGGACTGTCCTTTTTTTAATAATGAAAAAGATAAGAATATAGTTGTAATTTTTCTTTCAAGCGTGTCGGCTGCAATTTTTCAACTTGTTATTATCAATTTCCCACCATCGCTTTCTTTATCCAGATCAATCTAAGCCATTAATTTCTGTACACCTGTGACAAGATAGCACATGCCCCGTTACCTTTCCCTTTCTCTATTTGTGTTTTATTTTTATTTATTTATTTTATTTTTCCATGATTACAGGGCCGCGTTAAAGAATGTTGTTTTGTTGATTTTAAAAATTGAAATAAACCTAGTTTCGGATAAAAAAAAAATAGAATTAATTAGGTGAGATCCTACTCAAGTAATCAAGAATTGACTATCTACTAGATAACTTGAATTTGACCCAGTCAAAATTTAATTATTTAAAAAAAAAATAGCTTGGACAAGATTTCAAGTCAATACAACACCTGTCAAATCAAGTAAAATTCAATAATTATATTTTTTTTTATTGTAGTGATTAACTATATTTAGAGAAAAATAAAATAATGATGGTTAAGTAAGGGTGGAAGATCATTTTTGTGTAATTTTTTGTTTGAAAATTATATATTATTTATTTGAATATTCATGTGAAATGGCATTTGATATTCTTGTGGTTGGACTACCAAATGCATGGGCGGCATTTAATTGGAAGGGAAATAACAAATGATTGGTTTTTTAGGGGAAAATTAATGGGATATATAATTATTATTATTATTTTGTCTTAATGATGGGTTGTGATGATATTTACATGTAAGTTTGTCAACAAAATTTGAGTAGAATTATTTTTTTTGGTTTTTTTTCAAATGTGTTTGTGATTATAAATAAAATGAAGTCCATGGTTTGTTAACCAAGTTTGAATACTAAATTAAATTGCATATGGATTACTAATATAATGTATACATTTTTTCCTCCCTTCACTCCCTTATTTTATAACTAGACAAGTTTGAATACATTTAAATTTATCTCAAGCTATTTGTGAACATAAATATTTGTATAAATTTGAAATTAATTGTAAAAATATATAAGTTTATTTTATATTTTGTTGAGTAATCAACATAAATGCATTGAAAAACTTTTTTCATAAAAATTTGTAACCAGCTTATATATATATAATGACATAGTTGATAAGAAAATTCATGCCAAAATTGTATATAATCACCCTATTAGTTTATATCATGATGAGCTTAAACTTGTAAAAAATCTTGAGGTATTTTCAAATTTTGATAAAAATGAGAATTTTCATTAAAACAACAGAAGTGAGATTAAAAAAAAGAAGAGGCTATATTTGTTAAAGTTTTTCATTAGATATTAAAACATGTATTATTGTGAATTATAATAGTAAAATAATAATTTTGCTCTTTCAAGAAAAAGTATTAAACTTCTCCTTAAAAGTAATATAATCTTTTCTCCATAATTCATTAGTCGTTTATGAATTGAGGGAAGGAAAGAAAGTCTTTTTTCATTTTAAGTCATTTATGATTTAAATACCTTTAAAAAGCAAAAAAAAAAAAAAAACTAGTATCGAAATGCTTTTCAAATATTTTAACTCTTCTAAACACAATAAAATAATTCAATTAACCTTAAAAGGAAAGAAATATGAACTAGTTTCCATGGCTTCATTATATTTTCATTATGGTTTAGGATTTTATGGGTTACAAGTTTGGAAGATTAACTCAACTTTGAAAAATTCATCTAAGTTTACTTCTTTTTTTTAAAAAAAAAAAAGCTCATATTTTTTAAGTCTCATGCTTTAACATTTATTTAATCAAAAATTAGATTTTATTTTTTATTTTTTTCTATAATATTTTTTATTATTTTGAAAAATAACTTAAGTTATCTTGGGTTTTTATATTATTTATTATTAAATTTATTTTTTAAAATAATTTTTTAATTAAATTAAATTAATTGATTAAATATACATTTTAAAAATTGATTTGCTAAGAAAATGTGTGGTTAAAATTATTACATGCTAATCCAAAGTAAACTAATTAGGATAATAACTTTATTATTTATTAATCTGGATTTGAAGTAATTATATTTATTTATTATCTATAAACAAACTAAATTAACTTTAAGTGAACAAAGATATATAACGAAAATTCAATAAGGATTAAGATGGTGTTCATCCATTCGATCGGCAACAACGTTAAGTTATTCAATAAGGCCTTAAATTGTAACAAATTATTCATCAAGTCTAGCTAGTTCTATTAAGGTGTCAAAGATAGTATAATAATTATAGTTATTAAACTCAATTTAGATATTGATAATCACAGGGTCTAAGTTACATCCAAAGTCATATGTTATGAGTTGGATTAATTCATAAAAAAAAAAAATCAAAACCACGTAAATTTAAAGGGGAAAAAAATCAATGGGATTTTAAATCTAAATCACAACATAATATTGTTTTTTCTTCTTAAAAAATACATTTCATCCAACAAAATTAACTCATTTTTGATCTCTTAGTTTTTATTATAACAAAAACTAAAAAAACTTACAATTTTATTATACATTTTTCACAATAAAACTACTATTTTGTTTTTAATTGACAAAATTATTTAGTTTTGTTTAGAGAAAACCAGTCTTTTCAATGAAGTACATTAATTATTATAAAAATGAATAGGGTTAAATAATTTTTTTGCATTTTTATTGTATGATGTAATTATTTTATTACATTTAACGGTAAAAAGACATTAAACTTTGGTCTATAAGCTTTTTAGTCTTTAACTTAATTTTAAAATAATTAAATTTCATTATTATCTTTAGAATTTAATTTTTTCTTTGATTTAAGGATTTTTTTGTATCTTATATTTAGTTTTTTAGTAATTATTGGATGTCATTAAAAATAACATAATAATTTTATAAAAATAAAAAATAAATAAACTAGAAGTATGTGAACAGTGTTCATTGGGTTTAGACAACCCGTGCAACATTATACTATGGCTAAAACCTTGCTTCCAAGGTGGGGCTCGAAGGATCTCGACGTTCCTTCTACATAAATAGTGTGTGTAGTTTAATTGTTTTAGGTTTGACGTATTTGATGTTTTGTTTTTTTTTTTCTATTTAATTTTCATCCTGGCCTTCAAAAAAATTAAATTAATGAGGTTTTTTGTTTTTAAAATTTTATTTTTATTTCTTTTATTATATATTTTTTATTTAGAATAATTTATGAAATTAAGGATTTTTCTTGGTTTCATCCTCAATTGATTTTTTATAGTTGCCTCTATTTTTTTTTTTGTGTTTGTTAAATTTAGATTTTTTAATATATTTTATTTTTAAATAAATAAATTAATTTTATTTTTTTATATTTAATTAATCAGATATCAAATTTGAAATAAGGATTATAATGAATTATAGGTTTGAGAGTTTAAGATGGATTTATAACATTCATTAAAATTTACTTGAGTTTTTTTTAAAAAAAATTTATAATTTTATTTTTTAATATTTTTCTATTCATTTAATGTGAATATTGATTTCAATTTAAAATCCATATTATTAGATTGTATTTGATTAATATTTTAAGATAAGATATAATTATATATTATACCGTGACGTAAATTTTTAATCTCTCACACGTTTTCTTCTGTTTCCTCTTTAATTATCAGCCATTGGTAAAAGGCAATGGACCGTTTAGCAAAGGAGAAAATGCATTAACTTCCAAAACTGCCCTCATTAAAAGCAGGCCCCAAAAATCCCCGTTCCACCATGTTTCCTGATAACTAAACGACAAACCACATAAGATTGCAAGGAACTTAACCCCATGCTGTATCCCTAATTTGCCCCTATAAGTCCCCAAATATTATTTCCTTTTCTAAGTTGGAAGATAATTACAACGAAGTGCATGTTCACGCCAGAAACAGTTTTTTCAAAGAATTTAAATTATTTTTATGTATTAATATTAAAAATAAATTTTAAAAAATAAATATAAATATTATTTTAATATATTTATAAGTGAAAATCACTTTAAAAATTAATTATTATTACAATACTAAACAATCATGAAATCATTATGATTAATCAACATATTTAATTTTAACAATTTTTTTTAAATTGATTTGTTCAACTTATTTAATTACTTGCATTTTAAAATGTTGTTTATTGTAAATGAATTTATCCCTCGGGAAAATTTGGATAAGCTACATGGGTATTAGAGTCATTCAACAAACCCCACCTTACTCAAGGACCTAAACCTCCAAACCCCCCCTTCCCTCTCCTTTATAAAGAGAAACTCACCGAGTCAACATTTCTAGTGGGAGAAACTAACTCAAAAACCCAACCAAACACAAACAAAACAAAACCCAGTTTTTTTTAGAGACACGAAAACATGGCTACACACTTCCCTGATGATTTTAAGTGTCCAATTTCACTAGAAATCATGTCCGACCCGGTTATTCTCTCTTCGGGTCACACCTTTGACCGCTCCTCAATTCAACGGTGGCTCGACTCCGGCCACCGTACTTGTCCAATCACCAAACTCCCCTTGCCTGAACACCCTCGTCTTATACCCAACCACGCCTTGAGAAGCCTGATTTCCAGCTTTACAATCCAAAAATCACAACCAGACCCGAACCCGTATCGGAATCCGAACCCATCGAAGAAACACCAAACCCAGTTCTTAATCTCCGCTCTCGTTTCCCCATCTTCGACTCTCGAGTCCTGTCTTCACTCACTGAGTCAACTCACTAGACTCACCAAGCTTGACCCCTGTCTCCGCCGCCAAATCACTGAGTCTGGTGCAGTCTCAACCATTTTAAACTGTGTCGACTCGACCGAGTCTGAGATCCAAGAGAAAGCACTGGCCCTCCTCCTTAATCTTTCTCTTGATGATGATAACAAGGTGGGCCTTGTAGCTGAAGGTGTAATTGGTCGGGTCATAAATGTTATCCGGGTCGGGTCGCCAAGTTCCCGGGCCATTGGTTGCACAATGTTGACAAGTTTGGCTGTTGTGGAAGTCAACAAAGCCACAATTGGAGCCTATCCGAATGCGATAAAAACGCTTATTTGGGTTCTATATAATGGAAAAGGGCGTGAAGTGAGAGAAGCAGCCACTGCGTTGTATGCGATTTGTTCATTTGTTGATAATAGAAAGCGTGCTGTGGAGTGTGGAGCTGTGCCAATTTTGATGAAAATTGGTGGGATGGGGCTTGAAAGAGCGGTGGAAGTGTTGAGTTTGTTGGTGAAATGTAAGGAAGGGAGGGAGGAAATGAGGAAGGTTAATGGGTGTTTGGAAGTTTTGGTTAAGGTTATTAGGAATGGGAGCGAAAGAGGCGTGCAATGTGCGCTTTTTACATTGAACTGTTTGTGTAGTTTTGCAGAAGAAATGCGTGTAGAGGCCAAAAAAGATGGGGTGTTGGAGATTTGTGTTGGGTTTTTGGATGATGAGAATGAAAAAATTAGAAGGAATGCAGCTAATTTGGTGCAAAATTTAAGTTGTAGGGGGTAGCATGAAGAGATTATAGATGGATGGTGAAGAGTGTTGGAGGGATGGAGGTGAATTTTGGGGTTTGTTTTGTGGGCATGGATTTATTTGGGTTGTTGGATAGTTTTCTGTACAAAGAAAAGGATCAGAGATTTGATAGGGAATATGATATATGTTTTTTTTTTAATAAGTCAAATCTCTGAAATTTAATGGTTGTAGTTGCAAAGGTTTCAAATTGGAAATTTTTTGTCTCCAATCCGCTTTTAATTTTTAACCTTTTTTCTTACGCTGAAGGTTTTTTTTTTTTTTTTTTTTTGGCAAAAGGAGTATCTGATTCGGTATTGATATGGCAACTGTTTCTGTTCTGTCAAATACTGGGATTGAAGATAGTTGCAATGCAAAAGGAAACAATGGAATACTGTTAGTTTGTTCTAATGTATTAAATTCAAATCCTTTTATCTTGAATGAGTGTTTTAGATGGTAGCTATGCAGGTTGTTTGTTATAATATGTTAAATCGGATCCTTTTAAGTTTGAATGAGTGATTTAGATGGTAGCTATACTGGTTCAGTTCAATGTTAATAGGATTTATTTAATCTTGAATGGTTGATTTAGATGGTATTAATTAGTATATAAAACTTTGAACTCGTTGGCCATGTTCAACAATTTACCTCATCTTTGCTGTCGTCCCTTCCTACCGTGTCTCCTAGTACTTGCGCTATTTTCCTGATTGTACGCTTCAATTTATTCTCTCTTTGACGTTGCTTGGGTTGCTATTGGTTTTTCACTGAGACCGCAAGTTCATGGGATTGGGATGAACTCTAGTTTATATGATAAAATTATTCATTTATGTAGAAAATGACATGCCGTGGTATACTAATAGTTTGCTCAGTACCATAGGTCTTGTGTTACTTTGTTTAATGTATTTTGCAGGTATGAATCTATTGAAAGATTTGATAAGATGTGATAAAGTCTTATCTGTGATGTTCAATGTCTTGATTTACAATAGCTCTCTTGGTGATTTTGTTGATTTCTAAGATAGATGTTAAAGTTTTCATGCGTTTTTCTTGTGTTCCTAAAGAATTCTGGTTGTTGTAACTTGGTTTTCTCTGAGTCCAAATGTTTTGGTAGAAATGTGGTTATCTGTTGCTCTGTTGTTCACTGATCACTGCCATGCTGTGTTCTAAAGGTGGTTGCTCCAGCATTTCATTCTAGAATTGCTTGTGTCGGGGGAAGTGGTGTTGTGCTTTTCTCTAATATTGGTTAGCAACTGTTCTTGAATGTTCTTTTTTGTCTCACAACTGGTGGTTTAGTTTCCCAGAGCTTGTTTCTTAAGAGTTGCATGCCTACCTCTCCTTATAATGTGCGATGTGCCCCTGTTATCTTGGCCAATCAAAGCTATGTATATTTATACTCTTGCATTCACGAGGGAGATGAAGGATTGATGGGCTATCTTAGTGTGGTCAGGATGAAAGTAAAAAGATTATGGTTGAAAGTGCATTCAACATCAAATTAAACCGTGGAAGGTGGTGTGGCTGGATCATCTCTGTCGGTTCTGGGATTTATTCTTTCTCAGGTCGGGAGTCAGGATAGCATTTGGCAGTATGTGGTCTGCTAGGCTCAAATGGAGATGAACTCAAGGACCTTTATGTACTCTTCCTATGTTCAATACAGAAAGCTATGGTACTTTGGCAGGTAAGTTGCAGTTTTGTTTGTGAATCAGACCTGGAACATTTTGGTGAAGTTGGTATTGGTAGGTTGATTGCGGTTTAGATTCCATTCAAGTCATAAGAAGAAGCACTAAAGCATCTTCAACTATTACATTTATGAAACCTAGGAAACTTCTTGGTAGCCAATTTTGACTTGTTTTGGCAATATGTTGCAGTGACAAGAGGCTGTTTTGAGTAGACAGCCGGGATATAACGTTGAACAAGTGATTTGTGTCTTTGCGTGTGAAAAGCTGATGGTGGATTGGATTTCTTTTTGAATACAAGATGAGAAGCGTTTCTTGTTTTCGTGGTTAGTATTTAGGCATGCGTGGGTTAAAGTAATTGGTAAAAGAAGCATCAAGCCGAAGTGAATGTCTCCTCCAAGAAGTAAAGTTTAATGCTTTTACTTTGTTTATCTCTTTCTATTGGTGGAATATAAGATAAGGGCCATGGTGTGCTAATAAAAAATCTCTGAATACTGTTGTTTGTCCTAACTTTTCTGTCATTGTTAATCATCTCTCTTTTTTTCTACCTTGTTCTTGTCCTCACCTGACAAAGACATTCCCCTGACAAAGACATTCCCCAAGGAACTACACTGTTAAGAGCGATGAAAAAAATAGCAGATTGGATCACAGAAGGGCTTCCCATGGGATTGGAGATTTGAGTGGTCGGTGTCCCCTCAACAGGATGAACTACATGATGGTAAAGTGTTTGCTGCCCCTTTTGTGTTAGGGGACATAGGACACATGTCCTAAAGTGAGGATCTACTGAACTGACACATTGTTTATGATTTGGATAATACTAATTAATATGATGGCATTACTTCTTCAAATATTATAACCTGAAGGGTGTTTGTTTCCAGAAAAATAATCAGCATTTGGAAAAATATTTTATTGAGAAAAATATTTTCCTAAATATTGAGTTTTTCCTTCAATGTTTGGCTATTTTAACTGAAAATCATTTACTAGTGTATGATATGCGACATCCTCGTTAAATAATAGATCATTTTCCTCTCTCCTTTTTGACAAACAGTGAAAAGCTTCTGATATCTCTAATAAAATCACTATATTTCTCTAACAAAATTACTATTTAAACTGATTTCTTGCATGGATTCGTGTTTGAGCATTGTTGTTTATACTAGGTCACATGTTATGTCCTCAAAGCAACCAATAGCAAATTAGTTATGAACCTCCTCCTCATGTCTTTGCTTGTTCTCCCTTCTTTTGGTATCCACCTGATAAATTAATCCCATAAATTAATTAAACCACACAAACCCTAATTACATTTCCACTGATCACATCACAAAAAACCATTTTTGACCTCCAGATACTCATAAATATCAGATGCCTATGGTGCACACATTTGGGGATCTTCAGGTCTCCCATCAATATCCCCTTTGAAAATACCCTCCTTCCTTAATTTTTCAAAGTTCAAAGAATGTTTCAAGTTTGCTTGTAAGTTGTTTAACTTGACCAATATTTTCAAAACTCACCTAACAGAGGAAAATAATCTTTGGAAGGCAAAGAAGTCAAAGCTTTCTCTCTGTCTCAAACCGATTTCTCTTCAAAGAAAGGAAGAAAAAAGATAGGCTAAAGAACTTACTGTTTGTAAGCATATCCAAATTAAATAAATAAAAAAAGAGAACTGAAAGGTATAAAGTAGAGAAAGATATGAAATTTAACATAATAGCCGAGCTTTTAGGTCCACCAATCTTGTAAAGTTCTTAACAACTCTAAAAAGCACCATGTTAAAAAACTTGAGTTGTTAATCCTTTAGCTGCAAATAGCTTTTATCAGAAAGTGACCCCGGCAAGGTTGACAGCCGTGAGCCTACCATACAGTGACGCTCTTGGTTCTAGGATTACTCTGTTCTGGCCTAGAGTTATGTTTTATCCCCCCTTCTCCCTGTGCTTTAAGCACTAGATCCTTTGTGGCAATGTCAAATAAATAAAATTAAAAAAACAAAATATATGAATTATAAAAAAATTATATGATATTGTTATTAAATATAAATCAATTTTAAAATGTTTTGATCTGACCTTTTACTTAATTTAAGTTGAAAATTAAATTATGTTAAAATTGATATGAAATGACTCAATCAATTTGGTCAAATTTAAAAAAAATAAAAGAAAATTAAAAAAAATAATGAGATTAATAAAAAATATTTCAACCTAATTACTTATCTAATTCGAATTTAAAATTAAACCATATAAAAGTTCATCCAAAATTAACCAACCAACTTAATTAATTAAATTAAATTCAAAGTAACTTGAATAATTAGTATGAAATAACTCAATTAATTTGGTCAAATTGAAAAAAATAAAAGAAAATTAAGAAAAAATATTTTAACCCATTTTTTATCTAATTCGAATTTAAAATTAAACCATATAAAAGTTCATCCAAAATAAGATTTTAAAATGTTTTGATCTGACCTTTTACTTAATTTAAGTTGAAAATTAAATTATGTTAAAATTGATATGAAATGACTCAATCAATTTGGTCAAATTTAAAAAAAATAAAAGAAAATTAAAAAAAATAATGAGATTAATAAAAAATATTTCAACCTAATTACTTATCTAATTCGAATTTAAAATTAAACCATATAAAAGTTGACCTGATATTACCCAACTAACTTAATTAATCAAATTAAATTCAAAGTAACTTGAATAATTATTAAAAAAATATAATAATTAAATTAATATAAAATAAAATTAAAAAAAATGAAAAAAAAAAAACTTAACTTAATTGAAAGAAAAGGAGCTTCATTGTTAATATAAAACAGTGAAGCTCCTAGATGTACTCAAGTTTTGTAGTTGTTTTAGGTAATAGCTCTCGATCTAATTTGTTATATTATTGGGGTTTGTACAACACACTTTTAGGCACCTGTTCACCATAACCTCTTCTTATAATAAAAATATGCTAATTGTAAAAACCAAAAAAGCTATACTTTGGTAATCTTACTATTTTCTTTTTTTAGATTAACTTTGGTGTCCGGGCTAACTTGCGCGTACCACGACTAATTCCACGGGCCCTGAAGTTAACGACCATGTAAGCCTTCAGTGGCCATCATATGAGCAACCAAGGACTCGAACCTGAGATTACACGCTAATTGTAAAAACCAAAAAGGCTATACTTTGGTGATCTTACTATTTTCTAGTGTTACAAGATGTGGTCGGCTATGTAAATTAACCCGATGACTATACTTTGATAACCTTACTATTTTTCTAGTCTTATAAGATGTGGTCGGTTTAATAAATTAACCCGGTGACCTGTCGATCCAGGTTGGTAAAATATTTTAGTTATTTTTATTAAACAATATTATTTTGATTTTTTTTAAAGTTAAATTTTACATCAAGTTAACCCTCTTGTCCATTACTGGGATTTCAAGCCCGATTGAACCCAAATCAATTCTTATAACTTTGATATTTTGTTCTTATATGTCTTGAAAATTTTCACCAAATTTTGTAGGTTAACTCTGTCTGTTGCAAAATTGCAGCTCACTAACAACGATGGGCTACTTTTAATACGGCCTGGAATCAGATGCCCAATGCCCATCCATTCTCTTCGGACCTCTGTCAACTTTAGTCATCTGCATGAGTCGTTACCCAGCGGCTTTACAAGAATTTGTTTTTGCAAAGTTCCAAACCTAACAAAAAAAAGAGGTATGGACGTCATGGCAAACCCAAAGAGAAAAAAGGCTTAACATAGTTGTTGGACATGGTTCGGTTACAGGTTACGGGTTAGATAGGCAAATTCAAAATAATTATAAAAAAGTTGTTTTAGTTTTTTAAAATTAAAATAATTTTATATTAGATAAAAAAAGTATTGAAATTAACTCGATAAAATATTACTCGAATTATCAGGTAAATCAAATCACGAGTTGATTTGCTAAGTTATATAGATTTGATCTATTTAATTCACAACTTGATTTAAAAGCAAATTTTTAAATTTACATGTTATTGGATGGATCCACTTTAATAATTTAAAAAATAAAAATTATACAATCGTAGAACTATCTTTTGATTATTTATCAAGATTATGGTTTTCTTCAGGCTTATAATAAATACCCATATGGCAACATTCACGTTTTATTAGAACTTAGAAGTGATATATAACAATTTGGAGAATGAATCCACTTCTTACATAAACCAACATCTCATAATGTCATAATATCATACATGGGGATTCAAATGATTATACAGTTTATGCATATATGCAAAGAAACTGAGAATTTGAACTAAGATTTGCTTTTCAAATATCAATTTACGGGGAAAGATCTTAAAATTAAACCCTATCTCCTCTCTTTTCTTTTGCTCACAGAACTAAACTTGGATGAATATATGCCACCTTGTACCTTAGATAATCAATTGGGTTATAAAGTATCCCTCCTTCTTTCCTACACCTTGACTGTTTGATGGATCCTTGAAAAGGGTAAAGAGAGTTCCAAATGAAGTTCTAGGTGCCAATATCATTCCTTGAATAGGCCATTTTTTTGATTTCTTGGAAGAAGAGGAGGATCGATCAGTATGGCCAGAGCATGCAAACCAACTATGGTGTGCGTGTGGGGTGAATCCAAAAAAGGGCAAGAAAACTTCCATGATGCTATGCTCTCAAAGGCCAACAAATACAATTAGAACCACCCAAAAAAGCAAGATTTAAAGCCATGATGGTGGAGTAGAAGGCTCAAGTTTTTTTGTAAGATAAAAGACATTTGGTCCCCCCCCCCCCCCCTCCCCCATTGAAGCAAGCAAATGCTCAAGTGGATATGATGGGAGGGGCCATGCTTTTGAGGCATTCGTGGAGCTGAAGCCATTTCTCTTTACTCAATCCGGGAGTGGGTCCAAACTAAACCAAGCTGTGCATTACAAAAAGTTACTTGTGGATGAACGTGTCGCAGGATTGACATGGTAAAGCGGTTGAAAGTCTTTTTTTCCGCTCAAAGTTCTTTGAATTGAAAAGTCCCTAAAATGATTTTTGAGTGTTTTTTTTAATGTTTTTAAAATTAAAATATAAGAAAACTAAAAAGTGGAAATATATATTTTGAAATAAAAAATAAAAAAATCTAATACATTGTATTATTTATATAATATATTCAAATAGATCAACCTTTTTGTTTACTGTTTACTCTCTAATAAAATATTGTGATTGAAGCATTTTTTTTTAAAAAAAAAAATTTGATTTCTAAACTTTTATATTGTGTAATTTAGTATTTTTGAGCCAAAATTAGTATCAAATTGCATATCTTTAAGTAGGGAGGGTTTAATTGAAAGTAAGAAGACTAAAATGAAAAATACAGATAGAATATAGGGCATGCTTGAAGTTTGTTATGGAAGTTCATTTTTATTCCCTATCTTTTTAAGATATTAGCTTAGTGGTCCCTGTAGTTTTTACAAATTCTATTTTGGTGCTGAATTTTATTTTTGTTATTTTTCAATTTTTTTGTTATAAGAGAGAAAGAGGAAGTCGTAGGATTCCGGTATAGAGAGAGAAAGTTTTCATTAATAATGATTCCAACTATCAAAATAGGTGTTTTTTTATATTAGATGGTTCTATATGATGAGAGAGAGTTATAATTAAGTTTTTTTATTTTTTAACCTTAAAAATACCTAAAAAAACAAATCTAGACTTGAGGAATTTTTAGATTTTAGGTTAATTTTGGATTTTGGACCAAATATTTTATGTGTGTGTGTGTGTGTTTTTAAAGTCAATGGATTGGTTTAACAAGATTCTTAGATTGTTTTTTAAGTGTTTTAGGTAAAAAATAAGTGGAAAATGAGATTTTGAGTTAAAAAAAAACCTTATTTTTTCAAGTCATAGTAGCAGCTAGATTCTAGGCTTAACGAACAATGTGTCATTTTTTTAATTGACATAGATAAATATTTTTTAAATATTTTTTAGCATATGATTTCATTAATAAACCTTTTTTGTGATTTTTTTCGCTTATTTAACTTTTTTACATTGTATTTTTTTTGTGATAATGGATATGTTTGATTTTTAAAATGGTTGCTATGATTCATCTGTGAATGTTTTTTTTTTTTAATTATATGGATTGATTTTTTTGTAATTGATTTTTTATAAGATTTTTAATATGCACACCCTTGCATAATATTTTATTTTATTTTATTGGGATTTGAAAAGTTAACGGGGATTATAATATTTTTTTGGTCTTATATGTTTTTCAATTTTTTCATTCAAAATTATTTTCTAGTTTTTTTTTGTTGCCTCGTATTTTTATCATATTATTACATTAATTAAGATTTAACCTAATTATCAAATTTATCTTATTCCTTTAAAAACATAAGCATCTTTTTTTTTTCTTTTTAGTTAAAAAAATTGAAGTTTAGATATTTTATGAATAGTGTACAAATAAGATCATTAAGACATTTGATGAATATTGTACATATATATTTTTATAATATTAGAAAACATACATCATTTGCATTGAATCATTGTTGTTTCCCCCTTTATTTGTTATTGATATCTTATTTTTAAATTATGTTATTAAATTAACTGAATTTATTAACCTTATCTAACTTAAGGATTAGAGTATTAGATGTTTTTTTCTTTTTGAAAAATATTTGCATCATTTTGATATCTTTTCTATGCTCAAAAAAATAGTTGTCTCACAGCATAGTATGGGCTATCTAATTAGTAATAACAGTAAATAAGAAGATATATACTGCATGGTTTTTAAACTAGGTTTAATTTGACAGATTGATCCGAGAAATTCGGGATCCAAAGCTTGATCAAAACTATAATTTTAGTTAAATTAAAGCACATATTAACTTGGTAAAATCTAGTTGATGTGGCCAAGATTTTAGTATATGGTTTACCCAACCAAACCCAATATGATAAACCCTGTAATTCTAAAATTACATCTACAAGGTGTAAAAGATTTTGATTTGATAAATTTGAATGTAAAAAAATTCTTAACTTCTTTAATAATCTCTTTTGGAGATAATCTAAACAAACTTATTTATATTAGTTTTAAACCTAAATCATTATAATAAAATGAATATTTATACCTAGAATATTTCAATTATCATTAGGATTTATAAACTAAATAAGAAAAATAAAATAACTAAGAAAAATTTTAAAAATAAATAAAAACTTCTAAACCTAATTTAAACATAGTCTTGATCTCAATTGATGTTAGCTTGCTAATCCTAAAAAAATTAGATGTATAAAACATATTTATAAAATTTCATTCCAACAAAAATCACATAATAATTGTCCCATATTAAATTAAAAAAAAATTAAAAGTGATTAGTGTTTTATTATGGTTGAGAAATATTATAATTATAAATTTTCCCCTTATGATAATAACCAATGAAGTGAATATTAGGGGCAAAATGGTCTTTTTACAAGACTTATTTGATATTATCAAATAGAATGGCGGTAGATTGGTCTTTTAATATTTTTTACACAGTAAAATAACTTACTTACCCTTAATAAAAGAAGATTTAAACTAACATATATGAGCTTTTTAGTCTTTTTATTTTTTTAAAACAATAAAATGACTAAAATATCTCTAAAAACAAATTTTGTTGAACTAGCTTTTAAAGGCTTTTTCATATTTTCACCATAGTTTCTTTTGTTACAATCAAGTATATTGTGAGGTAATTTAATGTTATAAATATTATTAAAAAAAAATTACAAGCATCAACGTGTGGGTATTGTCTAGCTACTTTAGACAACACTTGCAGCATTACACAGTGGCTAAACATCAAATACTAGGGATGATGCTAGAATTTCTTTGATAGCTCTCCATGGCTAGGTGACACGTGGGTGCAACAAACCTTTGGTTTTGCACGGACGACTTGTCTTTTTCTCTTTTTCTTTTTTCTTTTTTAATTGATTGTCTCACTAAGCCTTCCAATCTTTCAAAGCATCCCTTCAATTTTATTTTTCTTCATATTTTATTTTCCTTTAGATTTGGTCTATATTTTTTTTATTAATTTTTTTTATTTAAAATAATTTATAAAATTAGAATTGTTTTTTAATTTCATCCTTTAATTTTTTTCATCTATTATATTTGGTCGTTTTTTATATTTTTTATTTAATCCATTATTTTCATCATTCTTTTATTGCTATTTTTTTTTATCATTTTCTTAGTTCATTTTATTTTTTAATTTTATCACTTATTGTTTTATTTCATTTAGTTTTTATGTAAAATCTAGTCCTTATTATTTTGATTACTACTTGATTTGTTTTTTTTTTTTGTTTTTTACGTTGGATGATTGAGAACATTTGTTTTTTTTTTGTTTTTGTTTTTTACGTTGGATGATTGAGAATTCTTCTTCATAAATTTTACCGGTTTTCCTTTTATGAGATGACTCGGTCTCATATCTCAAGCCACAAGTTTTGAAGAGCAGTCTGATTTGACTCGGTCTTTTTAGTTTTTGAATTTATTATTTTAGTTTTATCCTTCAACATTAGACTATTAGCCTTGAACTTTGTGATTTTTGTTGTTTTTTTTTATACAATTATTCTGATACTATATCTCGAGCGATAAGTAGTTGAATTAACCTTGGTTAACTCATGTTTTTACTTGATGTTTTTTAATTTTATCTTTTAGTATTTAGTTTTCTTGAGATTTGATATCCATTGTTTTATTGATTTTTTTTGTATGATTTATCTCGACCTCACAAGTGAATCATTAGTTTGGCATGCTGATTGGAGTTAGTTTTTTTTTAAATTGATTTTTTTTCAATCTTCGAATTAATGACCTTAATTCCAAAATTCGTTTTCTTTTAAAAGCGCTATTATTATTTGAGCATTTTTACTGTATTAGTAAATGCTTAAAAGGACTATTTAGTACAAAGCATTTATGTTTTTCCCAAACAATAACAATATCTATTAATCTGATTGGTTATTTAGTACAAAGCATTTATGTTTTACCCAAACAATAACAATATCTATTAATCTGATAAGTACATGTTATTTTATTGTCTTAAAAAATTCGGGCTCCGTTCGTTTCCTCATTGCTTTCCCAAGAATTAGATAGTTGATTTGATGTCCATCTTATCTCCATTCTTCCATGGACCTAATTTATTTTTCTAGCACTATCGTCCCTTGGAAGTTGGAATACATAATGGTAGAATATGTGGTAGGAGAGATAAAGATTTGTACTCTATATATTAACCATCGAATTTATCAATAACCAATCATGATTTTTTTTTTTTCTTTTGATTTCAAGACCATGGGGGGTTGGTTGCTATCGTGCAAAATAATGTTCAAATTAAATAAAATGGATTTTAAAGAGTGAATACTAAGGAGCCATGTAGACAAAAGATGACATAATTATAGTGTTTTTTTTTTTTTTTGCTTTTTAGTTGTAATCACAATGGATGGATTGAGTAAAAGGGATGAAATTGAGGGGGTAATGGAGTGGCATTAATTAACAAGAGAAGCACGCTTGAAGACAAAGGGCATTGATGCTATGTTTAGATTCCTCTAGAGACAGACAAATACATTGTTTCAACAGCTAGTAGCATGATCCCATGTGCCCTCTCACTAAAACAACGTTATCTAATGTTATTTAATCATGTTAAGTCATCTTATGTTTAATAAGTCTTACTTAACTACGTTGTTAAGGATTTGAGATCTTCCATGCATTAATGAACATTTGCCAATCGGCAGATTGTTTAGAGCAAGAAAACTTCATTAAAAAATGTTCAATTTTGTCTTGGCTACCACCAAAATTTGGCATACCTTTTTATATATATTCCCTCGGTTCTAGAGATTATCTTACTTTCTATTTTTAATTGCCATAAAAACATTGTCTTTAAAATTTCATGTTATACATTTTACTATAATATTTTTAAGTAAAACCCATTTTATAAAAGAGTCTACAAGAGGTATTTTAAAAAAGTACAAATGGTAACGTGAGACTTCAATTAATGACTTACATATTATACGAGAAGTCAAACAAAGAGAGCATATTAAACAAGCTTTTGAAGCCAATTAATGAGGAAAAATTTCTCTTTTTATTAATAATAAATATATTAAAAAATAATATAAATTATATTTTGAGATATTACTTAACAACTTAAATTTTTATATTAAGATGATTATTTCACATGATATATATTAGAATCTTGATAATCAAACAGTTATAAGTTTAATTTTTATATTAAAATGATTATTTCACATGATATATATTAAAATCTTGATAATCAAACAGTTATAAGTTTAACTCTCATCATTTTTATTTATTTAATAAAAATTAAACATATATTTGATAACATAGATTCATACAAGTTTCAAGTTTAAAAAACTTTCAATATATTAAAAAAATAATATAAATCATATATTGATATCTCATATAATAATTTAAATTTTTAAATTTAAATAATTATTTGATAAAGTGTATTTTTTTTTCTTCTATCAGGGTTTTAATATGCGTGAAGCATGTGTGCAAGCAAATTGTTAGAAGGTTAATTATATTTGACGCCCTTTGTTGCTAGAAAACGCTAATCTTTTGGCTTGAGAGATCAACTAATTTAAGGATTTCGTTAATCATATCAGTAACAGAAGAAATCAACTAGGTAAGAACTAATAATAGAAAGACACCAAACATAATAAATCGGGAAGAAAATAAAGAAGAAACTATTAAGTCTTGAATAATCAATACAGTGCAAATAATGGTAATAAGAGATTATGCCTATCTCATGAAGTTGATAGTTTAGTTGGCCGTTTTTGCCTTTTTACATCGTTCAGTGCCTTAAATTTCTTAACTAATGAGTTCTCAAAGGATAGGATACTGGTTAATTAATGGAAATAAGCTTTGTTTCCACCAATAATGTCAAGCATGCCCTCGATCGATCACCCTACCTATAAAACCCTAATTATTATCAACTTCTAGACTTAGTTTTTTTTTTTTCCTTCAAGAAAAAGGAATGGAGGTTTTCAGTTTATCTTAGAGTACAAGTCGATTTGGTAGCAGATTCATTTTAGAAATCAAACCAACCCAAGTTGTGATAGTTATTAATGATCATCTTGTTTTTTTATTTCTTGGTGTTTGTACCTCATAACTCACCACACCTGCATGTTTAAATCATGACCCTCTATCACATGATATGAAATGCCATCCTTTTTAATTACATGCAAACAAATATCAAGTTTTATATGCATAAAAAATAGTTGACTTGCTAGAATTAGGGAAGAAATTACTTCATAAAAATTAATATTGTGAGAATAGTTGGGATTGATTTGGAAAAAGTTTTAGATTACTGAATCAACTCAAAATGCATTGAATATTAAACAATAACTTTTATATTTTGGTGTTGAACTTATTGAGTTTGATTAATTCAACCAAATTACTAAAAAATTATTCAAGTTAATTAGGTTATACGAGTTATTATTTTATCTAATTCAATTAGAAATTCAATTTAAATTAGACTCTCGGTCTTATATTATGAGGGTAAACCTGCTGGGTTTAACCACTATTTTATATTTTTATAAAATAATAATACTAATTACCTGTCCAGTTGAATTCTCTTATGCAATTGTATGGATAAGTGTGCTTAATTATACATGGAACAATGAACTAATTAATGTCTCGTATAAAGAGACTTCACGTGACCATTCGTCACCACAACCACATTCTGTCTTGGATTATTACAATAATAATAATAATAAAAACCCACAGTAATTATATGTACCAAAATATCAAACACGTTTCTCAATTGCATTTTTCATCAACTTTTGTCAAAATTGTCTGTGTAATGTGCATATTCTAGGAAATAAAATGATATTGCTTTGAAGGAAATTTGATGGAAATGTTAATTATTAACATCGACGAAAGGATCGGGTTGAACTATAAGGATGAAATTTATGATTAAAGGTTTCATTATGAAAAAAGGATAAATTTACAAATAAAATAATAAATGGAAAACCACATTGATAATGCATCATTTTTGAAGATCTACACACACATACACAATAACTAACGATAAAATTAAAAATTTATAAATAGAGATTCAAAACATATATTTTCTGTCAATAAGCCTTAAAATAAAAAGTATAATTAAAAACTTTTCAAAATAATAAATGGAAAACCACATAGATAATGCATGATTTTTGAATACACACATATATATAGACAAACACACTCAATAACTAAAGGATGAAATTAAAAATTTATGAGTAAAGGTTCAAAACATATATTGTCTGTTAATAAACCTTAAAATAAAAAATATAATTAAAAACCTTTTAAAATTATAAGGTTAAAATATAAACTTTCTCCACAATGGGGAATGTCCCACCTCATCTTGCAATGTAATTCTTGTCTGGTTTTTCAGAACACAAACAAAAATAACAATATTTTTTAGGAATATCAAGAAATTTTGTTAGACAATCTAAAGTTAATTAAAGTTTGAGTGAAGATTGCATTAAAATCATATATTCTTTGTGAGGTTTGATTAACTATTTAATTGTTTGGTCTCTAGCAATAATTTATATGAACTACTAAATCATAAATTTTTTAATTTTTTTTAGAAAAGAGAAAATGTTATACTTGAGTGTTCTATTTTATTTATTTATTTATTTTGCGTTTGTAGGTGTTTTTGTATCTTATTTTTTGTAAAATAAAATTCTCTATTTCTCTATAATAAATATAAAGCATAACATTTTATTTGTAGAAAAATTTGATAATCATGTTAGTGGCAAAATATCACTTTACCAATTTAATAATATCATATATATTATTTCAAGATAAGTTTAGAAACTTATTCAATCAAGTCCCTACTTAATTTTTCTAGGTCTAGAATCACAATCTCATATACAAATACATTCTAATCTTTAATTTCTAAAACTTATTTACAATCAAGTCTCACCTAATTAATTATCCTAGTTTAATATCTTACCATTGGTTCTTTATGTATGTAATTCATTAGGTTCTATAATATATTGGTATCACAATTCTAAATAAAATAAGATTAAATCAATTAAATAATCTAATTTATTATTAATACAACAATTCATTGAGTTATACTTGAAGATTAAATGTATTATTTAGCTATGTGTTATGATTCCTAAATGTACTATTTAGTAATGTGTCATGATCTCTCAAATATTAAAAAAATTATTAGTGATTTGACTTAACATTTCAATGATTAATTTTTTAATGTAATTATTATTCTTTCATTAAGAATATTCCAATTCAGATATTTAAGTATGAAATATGTATGCTTTGTCAAATCATATTTATTATCAATATTATAGTCATTGATTATTTGTATAAGATTTGAAATTATTTTAAAATCTTATTTCACTTTACGCAAAGATTTTATAATCAATAGTATTTGAGAATATGCGAAATATTTTATTTTAATTCATATAGGGTGGTAAATCATCTTTTGATCAATCAATTATTTTCATATAGTCTATGATATATCTAATATTTTTTTATTACTCTTGATTAAGACAATATATTGTCAAGATCAAAACATAACATTTGTTATATAATATAACTTAGTGATCTCAACTGTAAAAATTAAGTACACATGTCACATGAGTCTTTACATAAACATATGTGATCTATCCATATACAATTCTCATGTAGGTTAGTTTAGTGTATATGTCATATGACAATCACCTCCATATCAATTTCATGCATCTCTCATGCCTCAATTTATGAAAATAATTGTTTTCTTTCAAATAAAAAAGAATATAATATATATAGGTCTTAATAGCTCTAATTAATATCTAAATTTAGTAGATTATCGACTAGAAATATTTATAAACAATACTTTGGTGTAATAAGAACCTTATAATTATAACCACTATATAATATCCTTTTCAAATATTTTTGTCTTAAGGACTTGATTTTACTATAAACTTATTAATCAAACATCAATGAATATTAAAGATCAAGGAAGTCTTTATTAATAATAAAATTATTTTTACATAAATAAAGTTAATATTATGTATAATTAATCAATTGATTACAAGTTATATACACTAACAATTATATCCTTAAGGTTGAGAGCAATTGAAATGTCTAGAATCAAATCAATGAAATGTAAAGATTTTGGACTTAACTTAGAACAAGCATATAAATTAAGGACCAAAATGAGATTTCTTCTAAATAAGGGTTACAAAATCATGCTATAAAATAAAAGAGATGACTTTTATCATACATTAACCAATAACTTACACACAATCATAAAATACCATTCACCATACTCTTATTTTTACACTATTTTACACTTTGGTCCTTGTATTTCATAACATTCATAATTTAGTTATGAAATTTTATTTTTATCATGTTTCTATTCTTGAAACTTAAAAGAGGAGAAAGAGTTATTGAAAAGAGATACAAAAGAGAAACTTTCAAATAGTCACATCTCAATGATTAAAACACGTTGATCTTTGTGTCACTAGGTTCATCTTAAAAAAAAGAGTTCAACTCAGGTTGTTTAGCCTTTGATCATGTTAAGAAAAGTAAATTGAAATTTAGACTTTTTTTTAATTTGATTTGATCTTAAGTGTTTTAACTAATTGACGTGTGTTTGAGGGTTGAAAATAAGGTTATGAAGGTGTTTAGGATATTTTTCTTTAGTGTTTTTATATTGAAATTTGAGTTTTAGAAATCAAAAAACTATTCTTCAAGTTTTTAATCACAAGAGGTGGTTGGAACTTATTGTAGAGGATGATACACTATATGGCTAAATAGATGATTTGCCATCTATTATCTATTTTAAAGCTAGGTATACATGCTTAAACTTTTAAATATAGATGTGTATGAACTTTTAATTCTTATAAATATTTATTTTAATTATTATAAAATCAAATAAATATAAAATTTGAAAATAAATATGTGACATTGATCGAGTATAATGGTTAGTAGAATTGTTAAGAGAGAACCAAAGCGGTATTTCCACAAGTTAGAAAGTATCCATTCAATTGCATATTTTTATGTTAGTTGAAAAGTATAGATGTTAACACATATTTTCATGAAGTTTATGAAAACTTATTTTTTAATTTATTTTCATCCAAAAACATCTAATAATCATCTTAAAAGTCTTTTTAAATTATCTACTAACCTTAAAATAACTCAAAATCACTATAGAAAACTAAAAGCAACTGAACCTTAAAAATAAAAATAAGACTAGATCTTTTTTTTCATCCATGCGTATAAGAAAAACCTACCATCAAACTTATCTTATTGAATGAAACCTGTTAACGTCAAGTTTGATAATTTTTGTTGTTGGTATGGCGACAACCAACAATTTTTTCTTTTTATTCACCATTCTCCAATTACTTTCTCTTATCTTTTTTTAACTTACGGACTAAAAAATAAAAATAAATAAATAAATAAAATTTTGAATTAAAAATAAATTATTATGAATTTAGGCTCAGCTATGCTTTTTCTTCGTACTTTCATTTGAAGCTTAATTTTATATAATTAAATTATAAAAAGAATATAATTAAAAGAAAAAAAGATGATAATTAAAAAAGAATGGAGTAGGAGGTTCATATGAACACAAGCTGAACTTCAACTTTTTAGGTTTATTGTTAATATTTTTGTGAACTATTTGAAATGGGTATTTCTTATAATATTTTAATGTACGAAGATGAATAAATTATTTTAATATTAACCTTAAAATTTGAATTTGAAAAATAAAAAAAATAAAATCATCCTTTCCTTCCTTTGACAAAGCAAAATAAAAACTTCACTTTCTAAATCATCACAAATAGTTGAAATAAAAACTTAAGATATATTCTAAAAATATGATTATTATATATATAAAAAAGTTGTATTTAAGATACCTTCTTCAATGGGAATAATAAAATATGAATATAGTGTTTCATTAATTGAGAAAATTACACACTGAAATTGTGATGTTGATTTCCTGTTACAAATTAATTAACCAACTCATGAAGTACAAAAGGGAAATCAATACTAATAAAACAAAAATCTAATTATTTTGTAATATGGAGATATGACTTTGACCATGGCATCAATGATAATAAATAACCCAAATCTCAAATTACAAGGCGGACTTACAAAATATATATATATATATAATGACATTTCTTACGATACAATTAGTGACCAATCAAAAGTGTCAACTAAGACAACAAATATAAATAAAGGATCCCTTCCAGCGATTCTCCATACCATTCCTACCCTGTCAACAATACATTTCCTTCATACTTCAAGACAGAAAGACTCTATCAATGGCTGTAAAAATCTATATTATGTAAGCATTACTATGATCTCTTCTTATCATCTTCCTTTTGGGTTCTTGTTTTTATTGTGTTTCTTTGGGTGTTTTATGATCATGATTCTTGCCGTGCATTAACGTCTGACTGATCATTTCTTGATTGCTGTCGTGATGTTCTTGTCTCTTTTCATTGTTTCTGATGAATCTCTGATTGTTAATGCTATAACCAATTGTGTTTTCTTTTTTCTTGATGTTTTATGGCTCCTGGAAGGCAGTTTTCTGGAGTGTTTTAAGAGATCCAGAATTTTATCTTTGGTAACTGGGTTGAATGACATCAATTTGATGAAAGTTTGATCAGGGTATTAAATTTATTTCAAGAATCAAATTCATCCATGGATGATGGCTTTTCTTGTAGGATAAGTTCATGGATTTTTTTTACATTTAGCACTAAATTACGGACGAGTCTCATGCGCCATTATCACCTGTGTTTTGAAAATATCTTGTTGATCTTGGCTACAATGCTGAGAAAGTGTGATAGGCTATATGACTTGATGATATGTTTTTCAAGTAGAGAGGCTCTGGTGTTCTTTCCTTTTCATCAATCTCAATGAACGAAACAAGAAATGTAAGCAATAAGACTGGTAAAACTGTGAACACATCAGTCATTATTAGGTATTAGCCAAGAAAAAATAGTTCCTAAGCTGGACCTACCTTTTGAAATTATAATTCAGATCTGAGAGGAATGCTTGCCTTTTTCTTATAAAGAATGTGGTTACTTGATTCACTTATTGAATCTAGTTCTTGGCATTTAATTTTATATGCATAACTAATACAAATGGGTTTCGTTGTCATGGCCTGGAAGACACTATATGAGCTATTCAATGACCTTCTGCTTGAAATTTTATTTTGAAAAGATATGCTAGTACGATATGAGATTAAAATTAATAATAGGTTTAATAGTTTTGTTGATCTTATAAATTTATGCACTTAAAATTGTCCCCCTGGTGATGGTTCAGTCCTATCATCCACCGAAATTGATGTTTAATGGTGGTTACACCACTCCTATGACCTAAGAGCTTTTTGGAATTTTTTTTTCTTTCTTGATGGAGGCCTCCGTAGAGTGCATGCTATAGTTTCCCTACAAAGCTTCCTGTCTCCATCATGCATTGAGATAACTTATCTATGCATTAATTGCCTTTACGCAAATCTCCTTTTCCCTTTTACCATCTTGTAGGGAAGATCATATCAATGATGACTGAGAGAACTTTCTTTTATTTTGAAAAAAAAGGGAAAAATGTACAGTTTGGTTCTGTTTGCTTTTCCTGTTCATTAGAATAGCCACACTGATCATGCAAAGTGTAAATTATTTGATTTCTTTGGCAGTTACTACTCAATGTATGGACATGTTGCAAGGTTAGCTGAAGAAATTAAGAAAGGAGCTGATTCTGTAGAAGGAGTAGAAGTTAAGCTATGGCAGGTATTTGTTTAATTTTGTTCAAAATATTGACCATTTGAACTCTCGAGTGTGAGGCCGAGATAAATAAATGTCATTAAGAAGCATATTTGACTTGTCATGTACCCCTTGACACTCTAGTTATCGTCAAACAAGTTAAGCATCACAGCATTCGAGGGAAGACTTCTAGCAATTTCACAAAAAATTGAAGACATAAGAACGCATACTGAATAAGAGTATTGTTTTCTGTTGTAGTGTTTTCAATGCAGTAATGTCATAAATCTTTTAGACAGACGGGCTTCCTTATATGTTACCTCCTTGCTAAGGTCATATGCTTCATTGGACATAGCTAACTGTACGGACCTGGATGGGTCGAAAATGGGAGCTTCAAACACTTAATTTTTTTGAATTGTGCTCTGAGAAAGGGATATACAGAATCTTAATGTATCTAGTTTTCTACCCCCAAAAGTTATAATTTGAGTTCCTGATAATCTTGGCACATTGACAGGTACCTGAAACACTGCCAGAAGAAGTTCTTGGAAAGATGGGTGCACCACCAAAGGGTGATGTCCCAATTATTACACCCAGTGATCTTGCTGAGGCTGATGGGTTTCTTCTTGGTTTCCCCACTAGATTTGGAATGATGGCCGCACAATTTAAAGCTTTTATGGATTCAACTGGTGGCCTATGGGGTACACAACAGCTTGCAGGCAAGCCTGCTGGGATATTTTACAGCACTGCATCGCAGGGAGGTGGACAGGAGACAACCGCGTAAGTTCCATTTGAAAACGTTGGACTTCGGTTCTGTTTTTCTTCCGAGTTCATAATTCTTGTCGTTTACTTTATGAATTCTGAAATAAATGTATTTGTTTTTGTTTTCACTACGCAGTTTGACTGCTATCACCCAGCTCGTTCACCATGGAATGATCTTTGTGCCAATTGGATACACATTTGGAGCCGGCATGTTTGAAATTGAGAAGGTGAAGGGTGGCAGTCCATATGGTGCAGGTACCTATGCTGGGGATGGCACCAGACAGCCTACTGAGCTGGAGCTAGGACAAGCTCTCCACCAGGGGAAGTACTTTGCTGGCATTGCAAAGAAATTCAAGGGAACTGCTTAATTTAACTCCAGCAATTGTATTCCCTTCCTAGAAATTTCAGTCTTATGTTCACCTGATGAATAATGTGCTTCTTCTGGTTACATTTGGCGCAAACTTATGTTTTAATCCTTTATACCTAAGGGGTCTTGTAGCGATGAAATTTTTTTCATGCATTTAGTGTGAGAATTCATTTTGAAGCTTCACTTCCGTTGCTTATCTCTAATTACGGAAGTATTTTCATTGATCATAAGCAACAAGTAGGAGCTTACCCTACTACAGAAGGAAAAATTCTAATCAGATTACATAAAGTCACACCAATCCCCATTCTCTACATATGGTAGAAAGATTAGGATTTAAAAACAGCTTCTTGAAGATGCTTGGAATTGTACAATCTAAAATGGACTAACATCAAATCCATTTCACTGATGCATGAAGAGAGATATCAGCAGTGCCATGGACCTTCACATTTCTCTGCTTCCATGTACCATAAATCGTAGCATTCCAAGCTATTCTTGTAATCACAGACGTAAAGGTTCTCTTCTACAACAATTGTTTCGCCCACTGAAACTCTAATATCCAGTCACCAGTAGGCCTAGCAAATTCATATTTAAGCAAGATAGTACCCCAAACTGATTTAGAGTATAAGCTTTGAGAAAACAGGTGATCACGAACCGCATTAGCGGCACCACAAAGAAGGCAATCAGCGATAATATTTCTCCTCGTAAGAAACTGTCACGCTCTTGTAGATAACTTGTTAAGAATAACAAGCCAAGATTAAAGCTTATACCAATTAACTTCTATACCTGATCAATTCCCAAGATTGTAAAAACACAATTAGAACACAGCCTGCCAAATCACACTATCATTAACGGAAGGATCAGGCTGCACAGCACTGCATATAGACATCTGGATTTCTTTCATGTCATCAGATCCAGCATTGGGCTAACCAGTTGCCATCTTTAACCACAGCTTCCAATAATCTTGCTGCAGAAGGAATACCAGAAGTATGAATAAGTCTGGAGGGTGATGAATATATTGGTCCAATCAAATCAAGTAGATTTCATGTGCTTCTAGAGGAGAGTGATGAATATATTAGGCGTGGTTATAATTCAATTCTCAAGTATAATACATTCACCATTGATGGTTGAGTTTAATGCACCTATAAAATATAAAAATAAAGACTTGTCAAATTTATATTTCTAATTCAAAAATAGACCTCATAGGATATTGGTCAGAACATTTTTCTTTGACAGTTTATTATCTATTATTACTGCGTGGTCTTTTCATTTGCTTTTGCCTTTCTGCAATTCTTTTTGTTGTTTTGGGCCTTTATTCCTTATTTTTACACAGGTTTTTTCCCTTCTGCCCCTTGCCATTGCAGTTGCTACTCCATGTATGGACATGTTGCAAGACAAGCTCAAGGATTTAAAAAAGGAGCTGATTCTGTGGAAGGAATGGCGCCTGTGTTGAATTTTGTTCAAAATATCGACCATTTGAACTCTTTAGTCCTAGGCTTCGATAAATTAAAGTCATCCAGAAGCATAGTTGGTCCTCTAGTAAACGTCAACAAGTTTAATTAGCATCATTTTCAATGAAGGCTAGAACAAACTATACATAGTAAGAGTGTATTTTTTTCTTCACTGGGCACAATTTAAAATGTACATAAAGGTGTGAGGGTGATGAGTAGTAATTTTTAACAAAATTTTATAAATTCAAAAGGTATTAAAATGACATGTACCTAATAAATGCATGTGTTAGATCCAAAATACTCTAATTTAACAATTAATCAAATTTAAGATAGAATGATTTAGATGAATGTGCTAAACTTAAAATACTTCAATTCAATAATCAGTCAAACCTAAAATAATATAAATTTAAAAAATAAATTAGACTCAAAACGCCTGAATTTGTTATGCAATCAGGGTGTCAAGTCATATTTGGGGTGCTTAGAGCACCCTGTACAATAAAAAAGCTTGATTTTGTTGGGTCATAACTTTTACAACTAGACACTTTAAATTTTTTATATGACAATTGGAGTTTCTTCCTGTTTTTTTAATTAGCTTTTATTTTTTCAATTAATTCGTGGTTGTTTGCTTTAGGAGTCTAAGAGTTTAGTTTTCTTTTCGTTTCTTTATTTAGCTTTTATTTCCCAATTAATATAGGACTGTTTTCTAATTTAATGGAGTTGTTTTACGAGTCTTAAGAGTTCAATTTCTCTATTTATTTGATTGTAATAGCTTTGCGATGGGATAGATGAAATAAAACAAAAATTTTTTTGAGTAGTTAACTCAAAATATCTCTCTTTCTTCTATTTTATATGGAATTACAGATCGAAGAAATCCTTATGTGTTGGAACGCGTGTGAGTTCCGTTATGGACTACATCAGGGTGGTCTCAGAGCTCGGTCATTATGACACCAAAGAGATGCGCGAACCTACCGAACCTTCATGAACAACTGTTGGATGACGTTTACGAGCGTGATGAGATTGCACGATTACAACAGCAAGTTGAGACGTTAACGCAGCAGTTAGCAGCGTCGATGGCTTAACATCATGATCCGAATCCATAAGACGTGGAAGAGGAGTTTGAAAGTGATGAAAATCCATTCGCCCCTCAATCAGCGCAAAAGAGACCAGCAAATGATGAATCGAGGTGTTGGGAGACAGGCCTCAAGGTCGACATACCAGAGTTCCATAGTGGTTTGCAAGCAGATGAGTACCTCGACTGGATCAATATGGTAGATGAAGTTTTGGAATTTAAGCAGGTTCCAGAAAACAAACGGGTAGCTCTTGTTGCAACAAGGCTCAGAGGTCGGGTTGAGGCTTGGTGGTAACAGGTGAAGAAAACAAGGACTTCACAGAAGGAAAGATCACATGTTGGGACAAGTTGTAAAAACACATGCATTTTGCATTTTTACCATACAACTACACACGGACGCTTTACCAATGGTTACAAAATCTAAGACAGGGAAACCGATCAGTTGATGAGTACACTACGGCGTTTTAACAGTTAGTGTCGTGAGATGCAATTGCAGAGGATAAGTCGCAGGTTGCGCGATATATTAGGGGACTTGGGATTCAATTCTAACATGTCCTTAACATATTTGATGTGTTGAGTGTCTCTGATGCCCATGAGAGAGCAGTGCAGTTAGAGAAACAACAGGTGCGCAAAAACACAAGGGACATGAATTTTGGAGGTTTGGGTGTAGGTACAAGCAATAACAGCAGACAAACAGGAAGTATGAGTTTCGGAGATTCCGATACAAGTGGTGCAAGTAGCAGTGGACGAGCAGCCGTTCCACCATCTACTATTAGCAAACCTACTGTGCTTACACACACAAAGGCACCGACCACAAGTTTTTGTTGTATTAATTGCGGAGAACCAGGACATAGATTCGCAGACTGTAAGAAAGGATCGCGGAGGGAATTGTTTTTAGACGTCGAAAAAAACATCAGGGAACAAAATGGCAATGTTGAGACAGAACCAGTTTATGATGACGAGGAGCGATGAGAGGGAGATGATGGTCCATTATTGATAATTCACAAGAAGTGCTTGGGATATTGCCTAGGAAAAGATGTGGGTATCAAACCTGAGACAACCTGTTGTAGCACAGAGATAATTGAAGAGCGTTTAGAGGGGGATACTAAACCGAAGTTAATGATCCGACGCAGCTGCTTAGCACCACGCGGGGTAGAAGATGACTAGTTGCGTACTAATATATTCCAGTTCACTTGTATAATTAGTTGTGTTGTTATTTATTTTTGAGTTCCATACAAAAATAAGAAAATATTAAAAAAAATATTAAAAATATATTTGAACAATATCTAAAAAAAAAAATAGTAGGAGTAAGAAAATAATGCTACAACACTTGTAAAATGACAAGAAATTAGTTAAGAAAATTCAAAAATATAAAAATTAAAATTTAACAATATATCGTTGAATAATGAGAGTTATCCATTTTTGGGTCCCTGTACAAAAATAAAAAAAATACAAAAAAAATATATCAAAAAAATATTAAGAAGAAATCCAAAAAAATAATAGGAGTGAGAAAATAATGCTAAAACACCCATAAAATGGCTAGAAATTGGTTAAGGAGGTTATACAAATATAAAAATTGAAATTTAATGGTATATTATTGACTGATGAAAGCCCTGTTTACAAAGAAAATTCAATTTTATAAAAAATACATTCAAAAGTAAATATTTATAGATTCAATTAAATTTTATTTAAAATTTAATTGAATTTATAGAGAGTTTGATCGTAAGAAAAATTGATTTTTAAGTTAATTTATACTTTTATTGAAAGAAATTAAATTTTCAGGATCAAATTATAATTTTTAAGAATTGATTTAATCTAATTGTATATTTATTCAATTAAAGACTTGATTAAAATAATCTGAAATTAATGATCAAATAGAAAAAGACACTAAAATCAATGGATTCAAATAGAAAAGGACACTAAAATCAATGGATCCAATCATAATTTATTCGGGGATGTGATTACAAAAAAAACAAAACTCCAATGACCAAATAAAAAGTTTACATTTTGGATAGGTGCCGTTTCAGAGGTACTATTCATTGTCTTCTTTAGAAACCTATTCAGCAGACAGGAACCGTTTCAGCAAATGCCGCAGATTGCTTGATTGCTTCAGTTATGGGAACGTTTAACAGCTACAATCTCTCTGCACACCGCCGACCATTACCACTGCAATAATGATGCTGAACATTTTAATATAAAAGAAAAAAAACGCATGCAACTTTGGGATATAAAAGCAGAGAAAAAGAACGAAACCAGGGGGGGGATACAGAGATGAGCCGGGAAGAGCGGAGAGCAGAATAGGGAGGCAGAGCAAGCAGGACAGGAGAGAAAGTGGGGAAGCAGCACGAGAGGGAAACAGAAACGAGCAGAAGGAAATAATATAAGCCAGAGGAAATCGTTGATGAGACCAGAACCAGCGTTGCCATCACTTTGTCATTTTAGAAAACCAGAAACGAAGAAGAAGAAGAGTTCAGGAATAAAAAACAGTAGCAGAAGGAAAGAAAAAAATGTCGCCCGATCAGAGCACTGATCACCCTCAACTTCGTCTTCATCTTCAGGCAGCAGCTCCAGGGGACGTTTGAGAGGACCAGAGAGGGAGAGAGAATATAATAGGGATCAAGAGGAAGAGCAGAGCAGAAGAAAAAAAAAGCAGAAGAGAAACGCAGAGAAATAAAGAAGAACCGCTGGCCACTCAGCGCCACAGCCCATCCTCTTCTTCTGCGCCACCAGCGGCACCGCTAGTACCAACAGAACCTCCACGAAGCCACTGCAGAGAGGCGGGAACACCGTTGACAGGAGGGAACAAAAAACAGAGTAAGAGGACAGCATAACCGAAACACGATGAAGAAGAAGAAAAACTGCAGCAAACACTGCCCGCCAAGGTCATAACCATCGTGGGCCATCATCGGCTTCCTCTCCACCGCCACCAGCACCACTATGAGCATACGCCATTGCCATCGTCTTCGACATTGTTTCCGCCACCAGGTTTGTTCTCCTCATCTCTATGCATGCAATTTTATTTTGCATTTTACTGTTCAAGTGAATTATAAGTGAAATTCACTTCAACAGTAACTACTTCGCTTTTCCAGTTGGGTCACCGGCTTGGCCAGGATATCAGTTAGGCCTGTTGGGTTCCGCTTAGTCATATGAATCGAGTTGGATTCAATTTAAAAATATTTAAAATTTTTTGGATTCAATCTAAAAAATTTTAATTTTTTTTATATATTTTTTATAATATTTTGATCAATATTGGTATGTATTTTTATACTGTAAAGATACAAATCTAATATTAAAATACCTACTTTTTGTCAAAACAAAAAAATAAAAAATAAAATGTTTTGTTTTCATGCATGTAGTTAAGTCTCTAAAAAAAAAAATCATTATATTATATTTTCATACAACAAAGAAAATTTCAAAAAAATATATATTAACATGCATTTTGACTTTAATAATTAGTTTATTAAAACAACGAGAACTAGGTCAATATTTTAAAAATTAAAAAATATATATTTTATTTTCTTTTAATATTTGAGGTTACAATTTTATATATAAGATGTATTCTAAATATTAAATTCTTTTTTTGATATCAGAACAATTAGGTTTTACCCGATAAGATAAGGATCACTTTATCAAAAAGAACTTTTTTTAAACCATAGACGGACTAACACCTAAAAACACAACAAGATCTTAGATTTTATAAGATAATAAAATAACACAACTTAGCTTAGATAATGTATATTTAGGGTGCTAATACCTTTACTTTATATAACCAGTTCTCGTACTCGATTTTTAAAATTAGTTAGGATTCCTGGTGACCAAAATATTAGGTAGCGATTTCTATTTTATTTTTTCTATTAATCAAATATAAGAATTTCTTCTTTTCTCATATTTTCAAGATATATAGAACACATTTTTAGATAATACAAAATTTAAGAATGGATATTTTTTTATTGTGACGCCGCATACGTGCAATGTAAGAATGTAGTGTATGATGAGGTGGTCCGTAAACTACATATGGCAACAGAATCACATCCTCGGCTGTATAAACTGACATGGCTAGATAAGAAGAATGATGTTACATTATCAACATGCAGTTTAATGTCTTTTTCAATTGGTGTAACATACAATGATTAGATTTGGTGTGACGTGGTCTCCATGGACGCTTGTCATTTATTAATGGGCAGATCATGCTTATACGACCGCCATGTGGTGTACGATGAATTCTTGAATACGCGCACTTTCATGTTTAAATCAACTAGGGTTGTGTTGTTACCAAAAAGGGAAATTATAGGAGGCATTCCAACAGGAGAAAACAATAATTTATTGATAATGGCTAAGTTTGAAGCAGAAATTAAAGAATCTTGGGTGGTTTATGTGCTGATCGGAAGAATGGAAGTTGAGGGTAACACTATTTCGAGCAGCGTGGAGCCATTATTACACGAGTTTGGAGATATATTTCTAGCAGAGCTTCCTGAGAACTTACCCCCATTAAAGGATATACAACATCAAATTGATTTGGTTCCGGGTGCCAACTTGCCCAACAGGCTGCATTATCATATGAGTTCGAATAAGCATGAAGAGTTATGATGCCAAGTAGATTAATTGCTAACAAAAGGGCATATTTGGGAGAGTCTTAGTCCATGCGCAGTGCCTGCCCTTCTAACTCTAAAAAAAGATGGGACATGAAGAATATGGGTTAGATGACTTGCTGGATCAGTTGAGTGGGGCCACAATATTCACGAAGCTGGTCCTGAAAAACAGGTATCACCAGATTCGTATTCGATTGGGAGATGAATGGAAAACAACCTTCAAGAATCAGGAAGGACTTTTTGAGTGGATGGTCTTACTGTTCGGGCTGTCTAATGCCCCATGCACATTCATACGGGTGATGAATCAAGCCCTGTGATCCTACATTAGTAAGAGCCTGGTGGTATATTTTGATGACATTTTAATATACAATATTGATCCTAGGTTGCACCTACAACACCTTTAGGAAGTTTTGACCGTGCTACATAAGGAGCAGTTCTTCACAGCAAAAACAAAATGTGTGTTCTTAACTAACTGGGTCTTGTTCTTGGGTTACATCATTCTTTCTAAGGGGCTTGTAGTAAACAGTTCAAAAATTAAAGCCATCAAACAATGGCCACAAGCCGCAAACTGTGACTGATGTCCGAAGCTTCCACTGGTTGGCCTTGTTCTATCATCACTTCATTCCCCACTTTAGTGGCATAATGACCCCAGTTACTGATTGTATGAGAAGCAATGGAAAGTTTGTGTGGACACTTGAGTCCGAGTTAGCCTTTCAAGTACTAATCAAGACACGATTGACCATCGCCCCAGTACTTGTCCTACCAGACTTTTCAAATACATTTCAGCTATATTATGATGCCTCAAAGCTAGGAATCAGGGTGGTTCTGAGCCAAAATGGCAAGCCTGTCACCTTCTTCAATAAGAAACTTTCAGGGGTAAAATTACAGTACAACATTTATGACGTTGAATTTTATACAGTGGTTCAAGCGACAAGGCATGGACGACATTATCTATTTCTTCAAAAGTTCATCTTATTCACTAACCATGATGCCCTCAAACATATGGGGAGTTAAGATAATATTTCATCTCGACATATATCTTAGGCTACATTTTTGCAGCAATTCACTTTTGTCATTAAACATAAGATGGGTACACTAAATTGAGTAGCTGATGCCTTCAGTCGTTGAAAAAATTTGCTGGTTGACATGCGTGTCAAGGTATTAGGTTTCAACTCCTTTAAAAAATTATATATATCTAACCCTTTCTTTGCTGCTATGATAGAGAAAATTCAGAACAACCAACAAAGTGACTTTGTTCTCTAAGATGAGTTTATTTTCAAAGGCACCTAACTATACATACTTGAGTGTAGTCTCCGAACCAAGATCATACAAGAACTGCACGAAGAAGGACATGTGGGAAGAGACCAAACTTACTACTGGTGGTTATGTCATACTTCCGGCCATCAATGTGGAAGGAGGTTGGTTGTTTTGTTGCGTGATGTTGGGTCTGTCAAGTTGCCAAAGAAGGAGCTACCAATGCCGATTTATACATGCCACTTTCTATTCTAATACAACCATGTTCCAACATCAGCATGGATTTTGTTCTAGGTTTCCTGTGTATACAACGAGGATTCAAATCCATTTTTGTGATGGTAGATAGGTTTTCAAAAATGATTTATTTTATCCCATGCAAGAAAACAATAGATGTTGTTAATGTGGCTGAGTTGTTCTTTCAAGAGTTTATCAGTTGCATGGGCTATCAGAGTCAATTATGTCAGATAGAGACACTCGTTTCCTGAGCCATTTCTGGCAGAGTCTTTGAAAGATGGTCAATACTCACCTGAATTTAAATAGTGCTTATCAGTCTCAGTTAGATGGGCAAACGAGGTAGTGAATAGGTCGTTGGGTAATCTTCTTCGTAGTTTGGTGGGTAATCAGTTAAAAACTTAGGACAAGAAACTTGGCCAAGCAGAGTTTGTTGATAACCATGTAGTCAATCATAGCACCAAGCTCAACCCCTTTGAAATTGTGTATGAGTTTCTCCCACGGTGTCTATTTGACCTGGTTAATCTCCCGAGCATCACCAAAGTCAATCACAAGGCAGAGGATTTTGTCACTCAGCTGTAGGACATTCACCACCTTACTCGACAGAACTTACTAGAATCTATTGCTAAATTCGAACAAGATGCGTACCTAAAGCGGTGTCTTGTCAATTTTTAGGTGGGTGACTTTGTTTGGGCTATGCTAACCAAGGATCGTTTTCCTACAGGTGAGTAAAATAAATTGCCCGCACGAAAGATAGGTCCAGTGGAGATTATTGAGAAAATTAATTCAAATGCTTATCGCCTCAAACTGCATAGTCATATTCGCACAGCAAATGTATTTAATATTAAACACCTGGTTCCTTTCCACTAGGACTCGTCATCAGAGGATGAAGATCTATCGAATTCGTGGTCGAATTCTCAACATGGGAAGGATGATGCAGACCTAGTAGCAAGCTCATATTTGAGGTGCTTAGAGCACCAAAAACAACAAAAAGACTTGACTTTGTTAGGCCATAACTTTCACAACCAGACACTTTAAGTTTGTAAGTTTGTTATGTGACAATTGGAGTTTCTTCATGTTTTCTCATTTAGCTTTTATTTTCCCAATTAATTAATTTGAGGTTGTTTGCTTTAGGAGTCTAAGAGTTTAGTTTTCTTGTACTGCTTAAGAAAAGCATCCACCAGATCTTTTTATTTTTAAATTTTTATGTTATCCAATTTCATATACCAGTTTAATATTGCTCCACTTAAACTATCTTAAAAAAATATATTAGTAGTTTTTCATTATGTACTTCTATCATTTTATTACAATTTTACTTAAGATGAGTCATAGGACATTGTGTTTTATTATATTTAATGAACTCAGGAACACAAAATTTTTTCTGGATAACCACATTTGGGACCATACACATTCTGTTACCCATACTAGATCATATAAGTCTACCTTCTTAATTACTCTAATTCTGGCTTCCAGCGCCTCTATTTTATCTTGATCAATGCTATCAGATGACTTGGTCTTATGAGACTCGCTAACAAATGCATCCATGACTATAAGGGCTAGTGTAGGTGTTACTGACTACATAAATGCTGGATTGTATTAAGGCTCTTGACAATGTTTACTCATTTTTTCTTCAGGCTGAGCTACTATTAGAATCTGATTAAAGGTGACCGGTTGGTTAGAAGGACCTTCACTAGAGGAAGTTCTTAGTATTTGCTCGAGTAAGCTAGTGAGGCGAGCCACAGTTATCTTTAGAGACTCTAACTCTTGAAAATAGGCATCACGATGAGCACGCTCTTCATCTTCCATGTTTCTTGCTTGAAGTTGGGTGTTGTAGACTTTTAGGGGATCTATATTTCAACTTGATGTATGTATATATATATATTATTTAAAATGAATGGATGTATGTCTATAATGCAAATGTATGTACATTTGTATTTGGGAGTTCATACTCTTAAAGATAGGTTTGGACCATTACATGATGGGTGACTTTCTACTTGGTCTCAAAAGGGTCTCTTGTTATCTCAGCGATCATCCTCATGAAGGCAATATAGGGGCTCAATAGATAATAGGATGGCATGCGCACCAATCATTACTAGTCAAAGCACTTAGTGAAGAGTTGGGGTTTACACAAACTTAAACCTTGACTAAAAGTTGTAAGATAAGTTGTTAATCCCCCACTTAACCTAAATTTTTTTAGTATAATTTCCCTTAAATGTGAATGATATATGAAATAATTTTATATAATGCATGAACAAATATATACAAAATTAAAACATATGAGCAAATGAGAACTACAGATTAACAATGATAAACAAACCCAGCAATAACTCAAAAATTAGACAAAACAAATGCTTAGTCCACAGGGTCCCTAATAAAGTCGTTATTTTGTTGTATGTGTGCGGCGTCGTGGCAATCGTCCACTCTTTCATATGTATTATATCTATTATGGCAAATATGGGGAGACAATGAATTATTATCTCTTATTAGTAGAAAAATAGAATGGAAGTCGCCATCTAGTATGTTGATCACTAGGAAACCCAACTAGTCTTAGAGATCAGATACGAGGACTAGTTGCATAAAGAGAAGGTATTAGCATTCGAAATACACTCTACCTAATGTAAGCTGCATTGTTTAATTGTCTGATAATGCTACAGTTTTATCGTATTTTCTAACTATTGGTTCATCTATAGTTTAAGAAAAGTCCTTCTCTATAAAGAGATCAAGAGATCTTATTAGGTGAAATTTAACCATTCTAGCATCAACAAAAGAACTATCTTTTTAATATTGGTAATATGCTTTACGTATAAATTTGTAATTCTTGATATTAAAACAAAACAAAATATTTTTTAGATTTTTTTAAAATATTGACCAAGTTCTCGTAATTTTAATAAAATGGTTATTAAAGTCAAAATACATGCTAAAACATATTTTTTAAAGTTTTTTTTTTATGAAAAATACAATATGCATTTATTTTTATTTTTTTTGCTTTGAGGGACTTGACCGTAAACATAAAATAATTTTTTTTTGTTTTTTAACAAGTCAAAACCGGCCAAAAAAAAAAAACTTGTCAAGATCATCCTAAAATAACATATAATCTATCTTATATTAGACTAGATTTATATCTTATATTAGACTAGATTTAGCTCAGCTACTTGGATTAGGCTGATGATCCAACCCAGACTAGTTATTATGCTATGCAAAGTAATTAGTCTATTATAATTAACCGGTTACTATACTAGCCAAAAAAAAACTTGTCAAGATCCAGACTAGTTACTATGCTATGCAAAGTAATCAGTCTATTATAATTAACCGGTTACTATACTTATGAACAGTGGTAATTATTTTTCCTTGCTTGCAAAAATGTGCACAATACATGTTCTACATGTAAGGAAAACTGTGCATATTTTTGTAAGCAAGAAGATGAACCGGGGAATAGAGACGAGGGGGAGAGAGTTATCAAGAATGGAGGTGCTCAGTAAGCTGGGCTGACGGTGGCTTGTGGTGGCGAAGGCGTTGTTGTCGCGGTGGACGGCTGTGGTGGCAAACGGTGATTCTTCTTCTTCTCTCCTCTACTTCGCTGTTTCTTCTTCCTCTTTTATTTTGTTTGTTTTGTCAACAATATTCTTCCCTCTCTGCAGTAGGTCTTGGGCAGTCCAGCTAGTGACAGCCAAAAGGAAGAATGACGCGGCAGCTAGTGGTTCTAGACGGTGGTTCTCTTTCTTTTTTTATTAATGTGTGGCTTCCCCTGTTTGTCTCTATTTTTGCCTTTTCTTTTGTTTCTCATGGTGCAGGGGTTGTTATTGATGACGGGGAGGATGGTGGCAGCTAGCGATGATGATGAAAGTGGTGGTGGTGTTGCTACTACTTTAAATGGCAAAGAGAGAGATACACAGGTTGCTGCAGTTTCTCCTTTCTATGCAGATGCACAGGTTTCTCCTTTTTTCTTCACTAATGTTGCAGCGAAACTAGCAGGGGAAGAAGATGGCAAGAGGTTGAGGAATAATGATGATGGCATTGGTAGTTGGTGGCGTTGGTGTTACTCCTACGGTGGACGTTGTTTCAAAGCTAAGGGAGGAGGAATGGTGGCTGGTGAGGAAGGTAGGCAATGACACCCCTTTTTTTTTCTTCTTCCTCTACAATCTTCTCCCTTGTCCCTCTGTTTCTTTGTTGGTTTCAGTTTCTTTTTGTTTTTTCACTCTCCTTCCACCCTCAAAATCCCCTTGTTCGTTCCTCTCTTTCTCACCAAAATTCCCTCCCTTATCTCTATTCCTCCTTTGTATTTATTAGGCGCAGGAAAAGAGGGGCACCTTACCCCTGTCATGGCACAGGGTAAGGTGGCTGCCCTATCAATGTCTTGGCATAGGATAGGTTGGTTGGTCATGGCTTGCATTAATGATGGTAAGGTATGGGACGTGGCTTGTGTTTTTAGGCAAATGAGGAGAGCAAGACAAATAGGGAGAATAGCGGTGATAGATTTAAAATCTTCTTCTTCCCTGGCTCTGTATGGGCAGGGGGCAGGGTAGAAGGAGAACAGTACAGTTTAAAATAGCATTGTTTTGGTTTTTTTTTAGAAAAAGAAATGTAATTGAGAAAAACCCAAAAATAGATTGCGATAAACCTATTATTTATATATCCTAATTTTGGGGGATCATCAAAGGGTTCATTTTCTTTCGTAGTTTTTTACTGCAACAATGTCAGAAACTTCTAGACAGAAAGGCTACATTAAGTTTTGCTAAGGTGATAAACCTCATTTGACCTAGCTTAACTATAAGGCTATGGATTGATCGAAAATGAAATCTCATGCAGGCAAGTGCTAGGTCACTTGTAAGAGTACGAAGAAAAGCTGCTTCATTGCAAACTGCACCCTTTCCGAATTTCTGCCCCTCAAGACCTTGATTGTTGGTAGAATTTAACCTCAGAACTGTAAAATGATGTTTTCCAACATTATTTTGACACTGCCTTTCCTATTAAGAACAGAATCGACTGTTCTAGAACTTTAGATGGGGTAACTAATTTATTTATTTGGAGGGGAACATTTCTAAGAAGTCAATTTTCTGTTAAAATAGAGATATGAGTTAATTTAGTTGGTTTTGTGGCTGGCTGGCTAAAATAAAATCTCATTTGTAGCTGACTCCATCCATAAATGTGCTCGTCAAAACTATCTGCATAATGAACGTCACTGCTATTATAAAAATTCAAAATTTAAAGTACACTGCATCATTAATCATTGTCATTGGTGCAATTGAAAACGGTAGAATAAAACATAAAAAGGGGAAGAAACATGAAATGCCCCAGAATAGAAGAAGAAGAAGAAGAATGAAATGAAATCACCTTGGTGGAAATGACAAAATAGGTAGATGCATTATGATGTTGTATTTGCCCATGTTCTTGCTTTGAAGAGGATCCTGATATGAATATTAGGCATACTACTCATGATCGACCAGGCACTAATCAATTCATGATGAGCTAATGAAAATGTTAACATATTTGAATATAGAAGCCCTGTATTTCAGAACCTTAATGCATCAGATAGGATAACAAACTTTCATTTTTATGTTTTCAGTTTTTAAAGAAGGACAATCCTCGAATCTCAATACTCTACAGGGAGTGTTGGAATGTGCCAAGTCTGAAAAATAAGAGAGACAAAAAGTAGAAAATAAAAATGAAGGGTTGTCAAATATAAATAACAATTGATCCTCTAATTGTTATAATTTAAAAAATAGATCTCCCGGTGGGGATATTGTTGATTTTACTATTTTTTTTATTTATGGCATAATTATTAAACTCAACTTGACAACTTAATAAACCTAAAAATTTAAATTATAAGGTGAGATGTAAATATATAATTTATATTATTTTTTTAATATAATTATTCAAATGAAAGCCATTAGACTTGAAACTTACACAAATATATATTATCTTATACTTAATTTTTATTAATTAGAATGAAAATGACGAGATTTGAATTTGTAATTATAGAACGAAAATGACGAGATTTGAATTTGTAATTATTTTGTTATCAATGCTCTAATACAATGTCAAATAATTATTTCAACTAAAAATATAAATTTTTAAGTGAAATTTCAATATATAATTTATATTATTTTTTAAAACTAGTAACCTACTAATTTAGAGCTTGATTGGAGCCGAGTCAATTTGGACAATAAGCCTGCTCACCGAAGAAATCAACCCAAGATTTGGTTAACCTAACCAAATTTAACCTCACTTCAACCAGTGAACTCAACTTTTTTTTTTAAATTTTTTTTTATCAAAATAATATAGCTTTTAAGGTTGATATTTATTGATTTACAAATACACTTTAACCAAGTCAAGGTTGACCAGGTGTAACAACCATAATCTAGAGGTGTAACAACCATAATCTAGAGCTTTAAGATAGAGAAAATTTTATGGTGTTGGAGGAGTAATTATTAATATTTTATTAATTACTTTTTAGATTTATATTGAAAAAAATAAAAACACATTCAAGGGGAAAAATAAAATTCATGTCTGATAAAAAAAATAAAAATATCTTAACTTAAGATTGTTTTCTCTTTTGTATATATATATATATAAGATGAATCTAATTACTATCTTATCGCTGTAAAATTTTCCAACAGAAGCAATGCGCATCTCTCTCTTTCTCCATCCCTTTTTAGCATTTTGTTTTTTTCTGGACTGTTGTGGAATGTCTCTAAGCGAGTGTCCAATTTGATCTCGGACGAGAGATGTCCTCACATTTATGAAGAAAATTTTTGCAAAAGTTCTAGATTTTCCTTGTCAGTTTATTATCTATTTACTGTATGATCTTTCCAATTACTTTCTGCAATTTTTTTTTTATGTTTTGGACATCCGCTCCTTATTTCTGCATCACTGACCATAGCCCCGTGGCCAAGGTTTTTTGGTACCTGGACAGCAACAACACACATGACATCCCTTGTTTTTGGTCTTTGTGCTGTTCTTCGAAGTCTTAGCCATGGCCCAAATTTTCAGGTAGCCCAAGATCAATGGTAGTAAGACCTAACTATAAGAGAATTGGCCGGGCCTCATCGCTTTCAAAGCGAGCTCTTCCACCAACAGATATTACAGTGAAAAACAAAGGGCTAAAAATCATCATGGTTCCTGTGCCTTGAACATTTGGTTAAACAAAATCATGTAAAATACATTGGATCAAATTAATACCTCCATTTCCTATTAAAGGCGATTTGAGATCGTCTTCCCAGTTAATCCTAGCACATGGCAGTCATCTTGCCGTGTAACTGGATGAAGGGGATGAAATGAAATCACTTGAATTGAAATAAAAATATTCACCTGTTCCAATTTAAAGTGAGAATTGTTGTTCTCCATGATTTCATTCTCTGAGTTTTGGATTGACATGAGCTTATGAATAGAATATATATTGAAATGCTAACGAAAGTTCCAATAAGGTCAAAGATATTATTTTTTTATAGTTGTAGAGATTTTATTAAAAAAAACCAAATTATCAATAAGTTAATAACAATCTAGTTGGTACAGAAATAAGGTCAAAGAGAATGACAACTCGATCGAGGACCATACAGAAGTTATTATTAATGAGAAAGGTTACCATCTTGGCCAGTAAAGAACTTTTATATGTATAAATGTATCATCTTTTCAAAGTCTCAAGCCATATGTTTTAATTATTTAACGGCTTGCAAGATTAGACTTAAAGTGGGAAGAAAAGAAATAACCCTTTTAAGCACGAAAGAAAACTTCTAGCATAAGACATGTTGAATTGTTTAAGTTTTCCATTGATTAGCCAAAACAAGAAAAAAGAAAAGTAAGCTATTAAAGTAAAAGAATGTAACTACAGCAGCAGCTGGGAGTCACATACTTTATTAACATCATAATGATGCCCTAGATGCTTTTCCTTTTTAGTATTCTCTTTATGTTTCTTCTTTTTATTAACCTCACATTAGGAGCCAATTTTTTTTTTCTATTCCATTGATACTATATACCGATCCTTATGCTTGAAGGTATGCTATGATATACCCCATCAACAAACCGATTGATCAATTCCAAAGTCATGAAAAAAATCAGAAAGCAAGTGTAAGAGATACCAATCAAGAAGATATATATTAGCCTTTAAAGCACCTTTGTTTCTTATGATTAGTCACTTGTCATCACTTGAATTCTTGAATTTTAAGCATATATGAATGTTGCACAGTTGATGATTAGGCTCTTCATGATCAATTTGTATTCCCTACTTGTATTTCACAAGCTTTTGCTTTACGGGCTTGATATTTCATCATTCTATGAAGTTCTAGCATTAAAGATATGCATGTATACAGCCATAAATGCGAAAAAAGGATGAGATTCTCATGCCATAAATGCAAAAAAAGGATGAGTGATAGGTAAATTACAAACTTTATAGGAATATTGATTGCTTTTCTCCATGTACAACGAAGTGAGTAGTCATGACTTTATTGTATTTGCTTTATTTGGAAGTGCACAAAACTTTCACATACAGTAAAGATTATTTGCAAAGCCTTCCTATGAACATCAAGTACTAGCAAAAAGCTTCTTTGGAATGCTTGAACATGAATTTTGCAAAGACTGATCACCGTGATAAAAAACAAAAAAGGATAGCCTTACTAAAACTATTTGTTTGTTGTCAAAGAAATTGATGTGAAATGAAACAGCAGCTCCAACGTTATAAACACATTCTTGATAGCTGAGAATAATAAAAGGTTTAAAGTCCATTTTTTCTATTTGTATATATAAGTCAATGTACAATAGTTAATATAGGGATTATAATACAAGAATAATAAATCATTTCAAAATATATACAAGTTTTTAATATGTTATATACTACAATACGTGCTCTCAAGCTGAGGATGGAGGCTCAACTCAAAGGTTAAATCTAAGAGTAGTGAAAAAAGTAGTGGAGTAATAATTAACCTCAATATGCTTAGTACAAGCATAAAAGATAGGTTTGACAAACAAATAAGAAAGCACTCAACTTATCATACCAAATCATAGGAATGTAAAAAGGAGTAATACGTAGATGTGATAATAAATATTGAAGTCATATGACCTTAGAAGTGTTATTGGCTAAGGTTTTATATTCAACATCGATAAAAGAACGAACCATGATGCATTGTTTCCCTGACTTCCAAGATATCGATGTATGTCCAAAGAAAACAAGATAGCCATCTGTAGATTTAGGATTGTCAATATTACTAGTCCAATCACCATTTGCAAAACCATGCAAGGAAAAGAAAGAGCTACAGGTAATATGAAGATCAAAGGAAACCATACCCTTAAGATAATGCAAAATGCGTTTATTTGGAACCTAATGTGCATCTGCATGAGCATATATATACTAATAGACTTTGTTAACAACAACAAAAAATATTTGGTCTCGTAAAAGTGACATATTAAAGAGCACCAACAAATTTTTAAAAACATGTAGGATTAGAGAAAAAAAAACAATCAGGTGCTTCAACAACCTTTGATGTTGAAATAGAAGTGTTAATAGGGCTACAAGAAGACATGTTTTCTAGGTGAAAGATGTCAAAAATATATTCATCTTGTCGTAGCATGATACTAATAATAGTAGAATGAACCTTAATGCCCAAAAAATAATAAACAACTTCTAAATTTTGAAGCTTAAACTCTAAGCTTAGCAATTGAATGAATTAGTGAAGCAGGACTGAATTGCTTTTAGTTAAAATAATATCATTACCCACGTACAAAATGAATAATGATGTGTCAACCTTGGAAGCATGAAAACCAATAGAGAAAAGATAATCACTAAGCCAAGTATACCATTCTTAAGGAGCTTGTTTCAATCTATATAAGGATTTATACAACCAACACAATAAAAAAAGAGATTAGAATTGATAAAACCTAGAGGTTGTTATATCTAGACCTCTCCATCAAGTTACCTATTGAGAAAAATAATATAAATATGAAGTTGATTAATTTTTTAAACATGCAACACAACAACTATGAAATATATCGAATAGTAACTTGCTTAACAACAAGACTGAAAATCTCAATGTAACCAATACCTTCTTGCTAACTAAAACCTCTAACAACCAACTGAGTCTTATAGCATTCAATGATGTCATCAGCACAATGTTTAATCTTGTATATCCAACGACAATAGATAAGATTCATTGAATGATGAAAAGGAACCAAGGACCAAATGTCATTGGAACACAACTCCTGAATTTTAGCCTTCATAACATCTTGTCAAGCCTCACATCTATCAGCATAAAAAAAAAAGTAAGTGGTTTATAGGCAAGACTGTAGACTTTCTAAGATTTATGACTATCAAATAAGGCTGAAAAAGTTGTTAGATTGATCATTTTTGGTAGTCATAGATGAAGAACTATATAATATCAAAAACTGTATATAGCAAGGCAATGGGAGTAGAAATCTAATGATGATATTAAAGAAGAGGTCAACAACCAAATTTAATCTAGTAAAAAAGGTACAGTTTGCAACAAAGACATCACTATTAGACATTGAAGAACTAGTAGCGGGAGACTTGGAAGAACCAACAACAACATATCTATCACGTTGTAATTCAGAAGAGGTCGAACATGCACCTGCGATTTGATTATTAGAGAAACATGCATGTGGTGATGTAAGAACAGGATTAGTAGGCCATTGTGAGGTGGCATTAATGAAAGGCTGAGAGGCTACAAACATAGGAGTATAAAAAATTGGTAAGGTGAGGAAACTAGACAAATTGGTAGAATTATTAGAAGAGGGAGTAAGGGTTGGTTATTTAGATTTGTTAAAATGAAATATATGTTCATGAAAATAGACATGATAAGAAATATAAATTTATTGAGATGTAAGATCAAGACAACTATAACCAATAAGAGAGGAGTGATAGCTTAAAAACACACATGGAGAGGATAAAAAATCAAATTTATGATTATGATATGGACACCGAAATAAAAAACAAAGACACCCACACATATATAAAAAATTATAATTAGGAGAACTTTGAAAAATACAATCAAGGTTTGAAAAACATAATTCCAAAATTGTTATGGTGCTTTACATTGACCGAGAAGAGTAACACTAGTTTCTACAATATACCTATACTCACGTTCATTTTGTCATTTTATTCAGACGTATAAGGAAAAACCACATGATGATGAATACCAGTTGTCTGAAAGAAAGTATGTAACTTGTGGTATTCACCACCCCAATCAATATGAACAAATTTAATTTTTAGCGAAAATTAGCACCCAACCAAAGTTTGAAATTGATATAAAAAAATAAAGTGGACATTAGACTTCAAAACAAGAAGATAATACCATATATATTTTATATACTGATTAGTACTTAAAAGTGCATTTTTATCATGGTTTTATATCATCATTTTACACTTGAAGTATCAATAACTCCTTAACTAAAACATGTTTTATAATAATATATCTAATAATATAAGATATCTTTAATTTATGGTAAATGTTCATTTTAAATGCAGGCCTATCACATAAATGAAAGGATTGATTGATGACTTTAAGAACTTAAATTGCAAGGGCAAAAAGATGACCAAAATTAGAAAAGAGATGTTGGTGCAATCCAAACCAGAACACTGTTCGGTAATTGGGTCATATCTGAAGTTATAGATCTCATATTTAGGTCTACTTTATATGGATGGAAAGGTAAGATATAGGCCTACAACTTTCATATGGACCCAAGATCTAAAAAGGCCAGTTTCAAGTCCAATTTTTAGCAACAACAAAGAAGCCTGAATCTGTCCTCCAGCCCGAGCACTGTTCAGTATTTTGGCCATATCTAGAGTTTTAGAAGTCCAAATGAGCTGAATGTTTTACAAAAAGAAGCTGAGACAATTGTCTACAACTTTCATGTTTTTGAGTGGCTCCAATTTTGACTTTATCAATAACGTTGTGGGCAGACAAGAGAAGATAAGGATTGTCACCAAGTCAAGAGTTGGCCACCCACCCATCAATTAGTCACCAAATCAATAGTTCCTAATTTTGACCTATAAAAGGAGGCATTTGCCATGCATTTAGGAATCTTGGTGTCCAGATCAAGATCATGCTCTTGCTTTCTCTCTTTGTATTTTTTGTAATGTTTATGCTTTGCTTTCATTAATATCAAGTTTATGCCTTTCATTTCCTTTTATTTACTTAGCTAACTTTTATCTTATTTATGTTCTTATTTTGTTTATTTATTTTTCTTTCTTTTATTATGTTTAACTAAGTTTATTATGTCAAGGTGAAAAGGTTACACTAATGGTGTAAGAATAAGTATGGTGTAAACTTAATATGGACTTTAATGTTTGATACTAACATGTTTTGTATTTGTTATCTTGTTCACTCTTTAATACTTTGCTTGTTAAATGATTAATCTTGATTTATGTTGTATAACACTTGGTACAACAAATGCTTGGCACTTTCATAGTTCATACTGTATGGTATAACCGACACTTGAGCTATGAAAAGAACTTGATTTGTTGTTAACATAAGTTATAATCATGAATGCTTGATGAGATTTACAAGTACTAGCATTAATCGAATAAGACGACTAATGTAATCATGGTAACAATCTATAATCTAATTGGAACCTCCTTTATGTGTGGTTTCCGATTGAAAAATAAGAGTTTATACTATACTTGTTTGATATACCATTAGTGGAACCTCTAACCTTGACATTTGTTATTATCATTGTATATTCGTTACATTAATATTCCATCTCAAAATTCTCATGTTCTTCTTCTTCTTCTTCTTTTTCTTTTTCTTTATTATTGTTATTATTATTATTACTACTATTATTATTATTGTTATTGTTATTATTGTTATTATTATTATTGTTATTACTAGTATTATTGTTGTTGTTGTTGTTGTTATTATTGTTGTATTATTGTATTTATAATTTGTACAATTAACCTTCCTGTGGTTCGACCCCGGTCTTGCCGGGTTATTTATTACTTCGAAACTCCTGCACTTGGGAGAAGACATCAATCTTTTCGTCGTGTCAGTATACCTAATATTAAATATGGAAAGGCTAAACTAATATACAAGTAATCATTATCAAGATATGGTTAGGACCTCATCAAATTTACAAGATCAGGTGTAACGTGTTGATTCACACTAGTGTCAGAAAATCAATTTATAAAATTTGTTGAGGCAACTTGTTAAACGCAAGATTAGCTTTAGGTTATTGTCCATAACTTTAAAGTGAAGAATAGTAATGGGTTAAATGACCAAAGGTTTGACACACTTGGCACCTGACATTAGACCACTGTGAAAAACCATTATTTTATTGGTTTTGTTGCTAATTACTTTATCTCCAATTGCTTTTTGAAGACCCATGGAAACCTCAAAAATCATACTTGACATTAGTGTTGTAACAGTCGTCGTTATAATTATTATGCCAGCTTCTACAAGATCTTCCTCTACCATGACTAAAATTATAATTGCAAATATACAAACTAGAGGTTTAACATTGAGCAATATGAGTTGATGCTGGTTGAGCTGGCATGAGAAGTAAATGAGCAGTAATAACAGCACTTATAGAGTAAAGAGATGTCTTGTAAAGGAATTCATAAGTAATAAGATGACTATGAAAATTGACTATGAAAATTGACATAAAAAAAGGTTTAGCTTTGGTCACAAGACTTGTTACCAAGTCATTAAACTGACTCTAAAGATCATAAAATGTATACTAATTGAAATCCTTTAACAAAACTTATCGCACTTATGCGACATTGCGGTGATTATCCACCCTTACTCATAAGTATTGTATGTATCTAACAAATTGATAAATAAGAAATTCTTGTCTCTTATCAGTGGAAAAAAAAAAGGAGTTGCCACCTAGTATTTTGTCATTAGGAACCGCAACTGGTCTTAGAGATCGAGTGCAGGAATTGGTTGCGTAAAGGAAAGGTATTTGAATCTCAAATACGCCCTACTAAATATAAACTATATTATTTTATTGTCTGATATATGCTACGGTTGTATCGTATTTATAATTGCTGGTTTGTCTATGGTTTAAGAAAAGTCTTCCTCAGTAAGGAGATCCTTATCTTATCGTGTAAAACCTAAACATCTTAATGTCAATAAAAGAACTATCTTTTTAATATTGGGAATACATTTTAACTGTCTTCTCCCAAGTGCTTAAAAGAAAACAAAATAAGTTTTTTAAAATTTTGGCCAAATTCTCGTGACTTTAATAAACTGGTTTTAAAGCTAAAATGCAAACTAAAACATATTTTTTAAAGTTTTCTTTGTTGTATGAAAATATCATATGATTCTTTTTAGGGATTTGGCTGTATGCATGAAAACTGAAAAAATAATAATATTTTTTAATGTTTTGGAGAAAATTAGGTATTTTAATATTAGATTTGTATTTTTACAGTATAAAAATACAAACTGATATTAAAACCAAAATGGATGGAAAAATACAAGAGAAAATCACAAATGTTTTTGAAAATATATTTTTTTAATTAAATGTTTTTTGATCGGGCTGGACCTGGAACAAAATTAGATTGGGACCAACCCAAATAAAACACAAACTACCTTATATTGGACTGGACTCAGCCCAGCCACATGGACCAGCCTGATGATCCAATCCTGACTGATTACTGTGCCATCCAAATATAATTAGCCGATTACTTTGCATGAATTTGAGCACATGAACCAGCTAATTATTTTTCTCTGCATTGCAAAAACATACACAGTACACATCCTGTATGAAAGAGAATGAAACAAAGATGAAAGGGAAATGATTATTTGGAATGGAGGCACTCTAGTAACTAAGCTAACGATGGTTGGTGGTGACAGTGGTGTTGCTGTAGTGGCAAATGATGGTTGCTGCCAATGGTTGCTTCTTCTTATTGCTGCCTTCTCTATATTTGACCCTCTTTTATGTGTATTATGTTCTTCATTGTTTATTCTCTAGTGGTGGCAATGTTGTTGTTGGTGACTCGGAGGAACGGTGAAGGTGATGGTGATGGAGCAACGGTGGCTTTTCTTCTTTCTTTGTTGCTGTATGGTTTCCTATGTCTATCTTTGTTTTTTCTTCTTCTTCTATTTTCCATGGTACATGTGCTATTATGGATAATGGGGAGCACAATGGCAGCTCGAGGAGGGTCTAATGGTGGCTATGCTGACAACAACCGATAATTCTTCCTCCTTTCTCTTCTGTTTTTTTTTCTCCTCTATTTCTCAAATCTTCTCCCCTTGTTTTTGTCCCCTTCTTCTTGCTCTATATTATGTTTCCCCTCCTTTCCCCTCTATTTAAGGTTCTCTCTCCTTTCAAAAAATTCTCCACCTTGAATCTGTTATTTGCTTCTCTTCTTCTCTAATATTTTGCCTCTCTAAAATTTGTCATTGGTTTCCCAAAAATTCCTCCCCTTAATTATTGGTTCCTCCTCTGATATTTATAAATAAACGAGGAGAGGATCACCTTAACCTGCCATGGCACAGGGTAAGGTGGGTGATAGGAGTTGTTGGTAGGGCATAGTGACCAAGGCATGGTTTCCTAGTTTTCTTCATCATGGCAGCATGGCCTTATAGGCATAGGTTTTGGCAGGGTTTTATGCAATGAGGGGAAAAAGAGAGGAGAAGAATAGTAGGAAAAATGTTTCAAAAATTTCTTCTCCCCTATATCTGCATTTCTAGGGGAGAAGATCATACACAGCGCCGTTTAAAACGGCATCGTGTCCTTTTTTTTTAACAATGATTGAAACACATTTGGGTAATAACCCTTGCATAAATATAGTGACTAAATCATCACACTAACAAAGATCTTGAAAAGATATATGAAGTTCCATAATACGAGAATTAGATGGAGAAGCGAGAGTTTACTTAAGAGTACGCCAAATATAATACAAGGTTCGACAATTAACAAGATATATATATATATATATATATATATATATATACTTTCTTCTCTTTCAATTATCAAATATATATATATTGAAAAAGAAGAAAGTAGTGCACTGAGAATAAGTTGTGTCGCACATCCCCCGCAAGTGTCGGTTGGTTATTTTTGTTCGTTTTCTTCATTTAGGAGTCGCCACATAGTATTTTGATTGAAGGTTACTAGGAAACTTGGATGTACTTATCTTTGTTAGAGATTCACGGGTAAGGGATTGATTATGACTAGGGAAGATATTAACACCCCTAGTGCACTCAACCTGATGTAAGCTGCTTCGTGGTTTAATGTGATTCAAAAATTTAAAATATTAACCAAATAAGGTTTTAATAAATCTATTATTAAATCCCTAAAATATATATAGAAATATATTCTTATATTTTCACAAGAAATACAACATGATTTTATTTGTCCTTCAAATACTTAACCATATACAAATTAAAACATTAAATTCTTCTTTATCTTTTTGATTATATAATTCAATAACATACATAAAATAAAAACAAACACACCCATCACTTTTTTTTATACACCTACATTTACATGTTACAACCCACTAAAGTTAAAAAATAAAACAAACAATACATTAAACAAACAAAAAATTACAAAAATAGCCTCCAAAACAATGTGGAATTACAAGGAAGGCCTTCTGCACTACTGGAACAGTGGCAGCGCATCTCCTTGCTCTCGTAGCCATCAGTGATGGCGCGTGGGTTCATGCACCACCGCAAGAAAAACCAGGGGACGAGATGGATCTGGAATGGCTTCCTCCCCTCTTCACCTTCCTGTCAGCGTTGACCTGTAAATCACTGAAAAATACGACAAGCAAGTCTTTTTTAGTCCAGATATATTCTTAGATTTTCCCTTGTTTTTAGATCTGTGAACCTCTATCTTCTTTCTACTTTAGGCTTGTTGTTCTTTCCTTCTTCAAGCAGCTGATCTAATGATTGTTGAGGGAGCCATGGTGGTGGTCAAGGCGTTGATGGTCTTCTCTCCTGTTGGTGTTAGCAGCGGTTGTGCTTACTGTTGTCGTCCATGAAGCTTGTGGATATCTAGTGAGGACGGCGCTGCTACAGTTAACGGTGAAGGAGATCAATTGAGGCCGATCTATACTGATGAGGGAAAATCTGTTATGGTCGTTGATGAAGAAGAAAAAGTTGAAGTCAGTGGGGGACAACTGATTTGGGTTTTGTGATAGGGAGCTGCTGCAGGGCAGATGAAGGTGCAACAAAAGGGAAGGAAAATGAAGGTTGTCTTGGTTGAGAGGTTGCCTGTAGAGAGGATGAGGTCGTGGCTCAGGGGTTGTATTATGGTCAGCTGGTAAAAGAAAATATATGGTGGTCAGGCGTGTATGGGGACAGTAAGAAGGGAGAGGGAGCAACGGTTGGAGGGGGCGGCATCTTTTGTTTGACCTAGTGGGCAGGCCGCCGGTTGGTTTTAAAAGAGATAGGTTTTAGGATTAGGGTTTTTTTATAACCTCTAAAATATACAAAATCATCCCCTTATAAATTTTCTACCTAGTTCTGTAGATTTTATTTGTAGAAAAAAATGGAGCAAAGACCGAAAGTCATTCCTTGCTTCTTCCATGTTTCTCCTCTCTTTTTTTCATCTTTTCTTTTCTCTTCTTTCTCTTCTACTACCTACCTTCCTAATCTCGCAACAATGCAAGGATGAAGGAAGAAACTCCCTCTATTCTCTGCATTTTTTCTCTCCTAATTGCCTACTCCCTTGCGTTTTTTTGTCTTTCTTTTTCTCTTTTTTCTCTCCTCCCCCTTCCCTCAGTAAAAGTGGCTTATATAGCCTAACATACAGCTCTATTTAGAAAAAAAAAATATTACATTAATTCTAGGTTGTAATCTTGGGTGAGCAAAAAATAAGAAACCAGAATATTTGATTCTGATTCTGTGATCAATAGTGATTTCTTTCCAAGTTAGAGGATGTTACGGCTCCTTCCATAGCTGGGACTATAAGGCACTAGCTGTTTCCTTTGAAACGAGGAAAAAAAAAACATGATTTGTAGATAAAAGGAAAGAAGATAAATGGGGTAACTATACAGAGAAAAAGGAAAGAATTGCAGACGGGGAGGCATTATTTTTCATCTAATTCATGTTCTTCAATTTCATCACCCGGTAAAATTTCTTCTAATTTTATCTTCAATGAACTCTCTTATTTTAGCACCTTTTTCATTTGATCCTTAGTCTAAAAGAGGGCTTCAAAATGGCTTGCAATTGGTCTTTAATCTTTAAGCATCTTACAATTATGTCCTTGCAAACTTGGGCAAAAATCATTCTCGTGGCAGGAATCCTTACTTTCACACTAGATATTCAAACGGGAATATCTTGAGCTTCTGATATCAAAATCAAACTATTCAAAAGCTCAAATTCATCTATGTGTTCCAGACTACAACTTTGATGGGGATTTGATGTGAGATAAAATCATTTTGAATAATAAAATTACAACCAAACTTGGTTGGGAACCTTCTCATAATAGGATTCTATATTTTCATGCTAGATTTCAAATAGGAATATCTTGAGATTCTGATATCAAAATCAAGTAATTCAAAATCCTAAATTCATCTATATGTCCCGGACTACAACTTTGATGAGGAATTCAAAGTGAGATAAAAGCGTTTTAGATAACAGAATCTGACAAGGATATGGTTGGTCAAAATGGTTTTCTTGATCTGACAATGCCAAGCATCCAAATCTGACTGAGAGTCTGCCCTAAGAACAGTGACACCTAAGACCCAATAAAGGTGTAGGTTAATTCTTTAACATGTCATAAGTGATAGAATATAGCTAGGATAATCAGATATCATACAAAATCAAGTCAGAATGAGAGCCTAACTTCAAACAAAAAATTATGATAGCAGCAAAATTAGTTTTTTTAGTGCAGATTTTATGGGATTTACCCAACTTTAAAAACAAGATAACAAAGGAGTGAATTTAGCATTATGAAGATCCCTAGTTAATCTAAGAAACCTGACAATTTTGGTAGCAAAGGGGAAGGATAAAAGAGTAGAAAACATCTCAAACAAGTTTTGAAAAAAAATATTTTTTCTCCTCCGCTTTTGTCAATTTTCCAACAAGCATGAGTTACACTCCCACACTCGGTTTAAAATGGGTATATGCCATCTCCAGCTCGTTGGGTCCAAAAATGAGTAACAAGTTGGTCCTATTGTTTCTTACAAAGAAAAGAATTATTAAACTGAAGAAAAAAAACCATCAACATTAATCATTTGAGGAGGAGGAGATGACAAAGTGCCATCAACAAATGGAAAAACAGCTTGTCTAATAAAATATGGCTTCATCTGCATTTATCAATAAAGATAATTTATGTTTGTAAATTTAAAAGAAATAACTTAATGGGTATTGAAAATAATGCTTGTAATTGAAGCATTCATAGTGGCAAAAGTCATGGTTGCAGCAGTAGGGTTGTCATAACTCATTTTTTGATCCCTATACAAAAAGAAAAAAATTGAAAAGAAAAGGATAATATATAAATAAAAAAATCCAAAAAAATAATAAAATATTATCAAAAAATATAACAGTAAAAAGTAGATGCCAAAACGCTCAGAAAATGATCAAAAATTGATTAAGAAGGTTCACAAATACAAAGATTAAAATTTAATAGTATTTTGTTGACTAATGAGAGCTTAACATTGAGCACGTTCTTCATCTTCCATGTAAATTTGATTTTAAAAATTAAATCAATTGTATCCCTACCAAATTTAATCGCCAACACTAAAGTTGGTCGG